>NC_072398.2:162262348-162565378 GCF_028858775.2 Pan troglodytes | reverse complement strand
CAGTAGCTAACATACTTATTTTTACTTACTTATATTGTTTATTACCTGCTTCACCCACTAGAAGGTAAGCTTCATGAGGACAGGGATATTTGTGTGTTTCTTTCACCACGGTGCTTGGAATAGAGCCTGGCACACAGTAGATAATCAGTCAATACTGAGGATATTATCTAATTCTAAGTGCATGTAGAACTCATAATCCTTATGCCTTACTGTCTTATACATAATTTTCAAAGCTAGAAAGAACCATAAAGATTATGTCATCTAATATGGTTTGACTCTGTGTCCCTACCCAAATCCCATCTTGAATTGTAATCCCCACATGTTGAGGGAGGGTGGCTGGTAGGAGGTGATTGGATCATAGGGACAGTTTTCCTCATGCTGTTCTCATGATAGTTATTGAGTTCTCAGGAGGTCTGATGGTTTTAAAAGTGGCACTTTCTCCTTTGCTCTCTCTCTCCTGCTGCCATGAGAAGACATGCCTTGCTTTCCCTTCACCTTCTGCCATGATTGTTAAGTTTCCTGAGGCCTCCTCACCTATGCGGAACTGAGAGTCAATTAAACCACTTTTCTTCAAAAATCCCCCTTCTCAGGTAGTATCTTTGTAAGAGTGTGAAAATGGACTAATACATCATTCAATTACTCTGATGTTGAGGATACTGAAGAACAGAGGTGAAGAGACTTGTCCATACCCATATGGATGGCAACAGAGTCTTGCCAAATTCCTTTATTACATGTCTTGTAGTAACCTCTATGTTCAACGTTTACCTTAAGACTTACATAACTTCATCTAAAACTCTAGGTATTCACACCATAATTTTAATTTATGAATATTTTTCTTAAATGCAAAGTCTGCTAGTTACAAATGAACTCCCTTGAAGTCAGGAAAAAATTAAGTGTGCTCATTTGACACATCTTACTTACATGACACCAAGTACATTTATAGTTTGTGAGATTATGATTCTTCCATTCAATTTTTAAGACTATAAATTTTAGTATCTTCATTATTCTTTATTACTGGGCTGTTTTTGATATTGTGGTTTACATATTTTGAATATACCTGTTATCTAAGGCTAACATAAAAAATTCCCATTGAATTTTCTTAGCACTTCTGTTGAAAATCAACTGATTAAAAATGTGAAGGTTAATTTCTGGAGTCTTAGTTTTATTCACTAAATGTATATGTTTATCCTTCTGCCAGTACCACATTTTCTTGATTACTGTTGCCTTGTAGTCGACTTTGAAATGAAAACATGTGAGTTCTTCAACTTTGCTCTTCCTTTTCAAAATTGTTCTGGCTACTCTTGGTGTCTTGTATTTTCATATGGATTTTAGAGTTGGCTTGTCAATTTCTGCTTAAAAGAAGCTAGTGTTTTGGTCAAGATTCAGCTGAATCTGTAGGTAAATTTGAGTTGTATTGCCATCTTAATAATTTTAAATCTTCCAATTCATGAGCATGGAATGTTTTTTCCTTTATTTAGGAATTCTTTATTTTTTTCCAACTGTGTTTTGTAGTTTTTGTATGCAGGTCTTGAACTTCTTTTAAGGTTATTTCTACTTATTTCATTCTTTTAAATTGAATTATAAACAGAATTGCTTTCTCAATTTTATTTTTTAGGTTGTTCATTTCTGGTGCAGATAAATACAACTGATTTTTGTATACTGATCTTGTATCAGCAACTTGGCTGAACTTGTTTATTGGTTCATATATATATATATACACACACACATATACATTTAAAAGTGAATTCCTTAGAAGCTTCTATATGCAAATTATATAATCTGGGAATAGATATAGTCTTACTCTTTCTTCCCAATCATATACATATTATATCTTTTCTTTTTGGCTTAATAGTTATGACTAGAACCTCTTGTCCAATGTTAAAGAGTTGTGGTGAGAGCAGACATCCTTGTATTGTTCCTGATTTGGGTGAAAACTTCAGCCTTCCATTGTAAAGTAAAATGTTACCTGTGGATTTTTAAATAGATACTCTTTATCAGAATTAGGAAATTCCCTTTTATTTCTAATGTTTATCTTTTATCGTGAATGATTATTGAATGTTTTTCAAATGTTATATTTTAACCTACTGAGATAATTGTATGGGCTTTGTCCTTTATTCTATTAATGTTGATTATTATATTATATTATATTATATTATTGTATTAATATTGATTTTTGGATGTTAGACCAACCTTAAATTCCTAGGAGAAATCCCATTTTGTCGTGGTGTAGAAGCCTTTTTATATATTTATATATTTTTGAATTTGAGAATCCTTTTCTTTTGTTTATGATCTCATAAGTGATGTTTTTCTGTAGTTTTCTTTCTTTTCTTTTCTTTTTATGCCATTGTCTGTTTTTGTTATTAGGGTAAAATGCCTCATAGAATCAGTTGGAAAGTATTTTATTCATGTCTACTTCTTGGAAAAGTTTGTGAAGGATTGGTATTAATTCTTTAAATGTTTGGTACCATTTACCAGTGAAGCCACTGGGCCTGAGCTTTTATTTTGAGAAGTTTTGACATGACTAATTCAATCTCTTTACTCTAATTGGTCTATTCAGATTTTCTATTTATTTTTGAGTCACTTTTTGCTGGTCATATCTTCCCAGGAATTTGCCTATTCCACGTTGGTTATCTAATTTATTGGCATACTGTTGTTCATAGTATTCCCATATATATCTCTATCTTTAAGGTTATTAGTGATATCCCTTCTTTTATTTCTGATTTTAGTAATTTAAGTTTTTTATCTTTTTCCTTGATCACTCTAGCTAAACATTTTGTCAATTTTGTTGATATTTTCTTTTCTTTTCTTTTTCATTTTTAAGACAGAGTCTCACTCTGTTGCCAAGGCTGGAGTGCAGTGGCATGATCTCGGGTCACTGCAACCTCCGCCTCCTGGGTTCAAGCGATTCTTCTGCCTCAGCCTTCCGAGTTGCTGGGATTATTATAGGCACCCACCACCATGCCCGGCTAATTTTTGTATTTTTAGTAGAGACAGGGTTTCACCGTGTTGGCCAGGCGGGTCTCGAACTCCTGACCTCAAGTGATCCACCTGCCTCGGCCTCTCAAAGTGCTGGGATTATAGGCATGAGCCACCGTGCCCACCCTGATATTTAAAAAAAAAAAAAAAATTTGTTTTGGTTTTATTAATCTTCTCTCTTATTTTCTGTTTTCTGTTTCATTTGTTTGCACTCAAATCTTTATTGTTTCTTTCTGCTTATTTGAGGTTTGTTCTTTTTTAGTACTTAAGGTGGATATTTAAATTATGGATTTGAGATGCTTTTTGTTTTTAATAAAGGTATATGTTTTTAATATATGTATCTTGCAGCTATAAATTTTACTGTAAGCCCTGCATTAGCTGCATTCCATAAGTTTTGGTATGTTGTGTTTGTTTTCATTTATATAAAGGATTTTGTAATTTCTCTTGTGATTTCTTCTTTGATCCTTTGGATATTCAAGAGTGTGCGATTTAATTTCCACATATTTGTGAATTTGCCAAAATTTCTTGCATTACTGACTTCTAATTTATCCCAACTGTGGACAGATAACATTTTAAGTATGATCTAAATAATTTTAAATTTATTTAGACTTGTTTTATGGCCTAACATATGGCCTAGCCTGGAGAATGTTTCCATGTGTGCTTGAGAAGAATGACTACTCTGCTATCGTTAGGCGGATTCTTCTATAGATGTCTGTTAGACCTGCTTGGTTCATAGTGTTGTTAAAGTTTCTGTTTCCTTTTTGATATTAAGCCTAGTTCTTCTGTCCAATATTGAAAATGAGGCATTAAGTGGTCTCCAACTATGATTGTTGAATTATCTCTTTCTCCCTTGCATTCTCTCAGTTTTTGCTTCATGTATTTTAGGGATCTATTAGGTGCATATATATTAACAATTATTATCTGTTCCTAATATGAAATTCACAGAATTCTACAAAACTGTAGGTTTTATTGCTCATTAGGAACGTAACTTGGCCTCCCTTTCCTCATCTTTAAAGTGGTGAAAATAGTACCATGATGGGTGTAGTATGAGGAATAAAAATGCTTAGTAAATAGTAGGCACTCGATAAATAAGGTTTTTTTTTTTTCTCTTGTCTTTCAGAGATTGTTTTCTCATTGAGATTGCATTGTACCAGATTTGGTATTCCTTAGGGGATATGTTTATAATCTCTAATCATTGATACTCTTCCTATTAGGCTGAACAGAAGAAAATACTGCATTTAGCTCCTCAGCCAGACTGTGGGATGATGGAGTAATACTGCCATAGAATCCTTGGAAGACAGATTCCCTTTGATGTCTGTTGGTCTTTTCTGCTTTAGAATATAGGACAGGGACTGTCTAGATTATCTGCCATGAGGCAGTTGTCAGTTACTGATTACCCCTTGATGATATTATGTCAAAGATTTTATTATCTTTTCGTCTTGGCTGTGGCAAATATAAGGCACAAAAAATGGAAGAAAAAATAGGCTTCAAACAGCTTGTTATTTAAAAATAACTACTTATTAACAGGTCAATTTATATTAATTCAATTGAGTTATTTTTCTGAAAACAGATTTTCTTTTGTATAGATGGGACATAATTCTCTAGATCGCTCAGAGGAGTAGGTGTTTCCTAGAAAGTCCGAATTTACGAGTTAATCTCTCCCACATAACTTAAATATCTCTTATTCTAATTTAAGTTTTTAAAGCTTATATTCTATCTTGCACTTGAAAAGTAGCTCCTAAGTCTCCTTGCTCTAATCTTAGTGATAATTGTAATTGAGAATGCCAATGATGGTGAAATGGTATTAGCCGAATGTTATCGTAGATTTGCCTCTTTCCTTTCTTCACACATCGGTGATCTCTAAAGGGGATCGTACAGCAGGAGGAGATATGGTCACCTTGAATTGTGAGACTTGCTTCATGAAAAATGAATGGGAAGAAGCCGGGGAATCATTGATTGGCAAGGGTAGGAAGTGGAATTGTAGGAATTTTTTTTTAATTTGAAGACATTAAGTCTAAAACTTAGTAATTTTTCAGTAATTAATTTTCTACATTTTTTAAAAAATAGAAAAATAGTTTTCTTTGTGGAATTCTGTTCATATATCATGTCTAGCGACAGGAACCAATGGATTGATATTTATCTACAGTGACATATTCCATGCAGTTCCCTGGCATTCTCTTTCTGTTTTGAGATTTTTAGTTCTATCTAGTAATTACTGATGGAAAAATAATGATTACATAAAAAAATCTACAGGAATAGAAAAGAAGAAAAAGACCAGTACCCAAATCTTAAGAGCAGTTGAACTTAGATGAGCTCTGTATGATTTTACTTTACAATTTCTACTTTTTTGTATTTTTAGTTATTCTTTGAAAAGTATGCTTTACTGAGTATTTGTAATTTAAAAAATGAGTTTGCATCTTATCTAAATAAAGATCAAATGGATAGATCAGGTACCCTGGTCAGTCTGTTCCTTCAACCTATTTTTACCTAGTCAAACACCATGCTGATCATCTTAGGTATCATGATCTGTAATGCTTTCAAGCATAAAACAGATACTAGAATTAAGATATAAAACATTATTTTTGTCAATATTTATTTTTAAACAATCTCTGGAACAAAAGAAATTTAAAAACAAAAGGCTTAAAATGTATTAATACCTCAATGTTAATAATTTAATATTTTTCCCAAGTGATTGCACAATGCTTAAATACAATTAAACAAAAAAGATGCAATAAAGTATAATCCCGCAACATTATCCCATAATCTGATTTTAGTAAATACTACATTTTTAAGCATTTTATGCTCTGTTTTTTTAAATATAGTCACTACTATATGTACTTGCTTTTATGTTACATAAGCTTTTAATATATAACTTAATCTCTGAGATGTTATTTGGTTGAGAGGCCTCAGTTGATTAAACATAGATTTTCTTATTATAAAATCAGAAATAATAGTACTTGCTTGTAATAAGCAGAAAGGTTAACATTCATAAGATTCATAATCTTTGAGCAGTTACGTATACACAAAATAATTACTGTAATTAATCTTAGATGATAGTCCCTGGTTTGAGAAAAAGTTTGGTTTGACATTTAGTAATTAAGCCTTATTGCATGATACTTCCTTGACTCAGCAAAGCCACATATAATATAAATCGAGTGTAGAGAACTCTGGTTTTTAAATGTTAAAAATATAATTGGAGCAGATAGGTACCTAAAATATGCTCTTATAATAGGAATTAAAAGCCATTTAGTAAGTCCACATTCATTTCCTATTTGATTGCTAAATATTTAAGAGTTTTTCAGTTATGGCCTGTCTCACAGAGGAAGTATGATTATCTAAATATGTACTTTTTTTTTTAAATAAAGGAATTGCTTGCTCAACTCAGTGCTTTCTGTAAAACATTGCAAAATTGTGCGCATCTGCAAGTTAAAACCATGACATATAGCAGGCTAAAATTGAACAGAATTTGATTGCAGACCTGAAGCTGATTTTCTCAGTTTTGCTACCAAAAACATATCTTGCTGGAGTATGCTCAAGATTTTTTGAACAGTCCATGAAAGGTGACAGGGATGTTAATCTCCACTTCAGCCCGGGCAACTTCACTTAAGTCCTTGGCATTCAGAATCAGGAGATAAGCAGGCTTTTGTCCTGCTCCTGGGCTCACCACCACACTCAGAACTACACCTGTTTATCACAAGTAAATTAGGTAATATTGAGTTTTTAAAAGCCCAAGCTATAGATTAAATGTCATTGAAATAATATAGGAGGTATTACATTGACAAATATAGAAAACCATATGACCTGACTTCTTTTTCTGACTCTTGTACCACCTGGCATGAGACCACCTAAAGAGGTCTTTTAAACTCTTTATGTACCCTACCTACACTGTAAGCTCTAAGAAGGGAGAGTCTTGTCTGTCTTGCTCACTGCTATATCTCAATATTCTATGACAATGACTACAGCATAGTAGGTACTCATTAAATACTCACTGAATAAATGGATCTGTTCTTATCTGTAACATAAAAATATAGCACCTGCTGTACATACTGTAAAAACTGTGATGATCAAATGAAAAGTGTGTATTAAAAGACTTTGAAAGCAGTAAGATATATCATATGTATGGTTTCTAAGATCGATCTGGAAGCTGACTTCCTTCAAACAAAATGAGAACAAATCTTTTACAGCTTCGACTGGATATATAAAATCATTTAGTGTGAAATGGCTCCACAATCCTTTATCTCATTTCTCTTAGTTTTCCATATTTTAATCCCATAGAGTGTAATCTATCTCCCTGTCCCAGCTGAGAAGCAGTTAACTAACACTGCTGATTTGTAATTTGAGTTGCTGTGTCTGAGTTGCTGGTGTGGCTCTGGGTCTTTTTCAAGCCCTAGCTTACCGAAAGAACAAATGAAAACTATTCACAGACCTGCCTTCTCATTCTCTTGTATCTGCTATAATACTTAGCTTCCCTTCTTAGAATTGCTATTTTTTTTAGAAATATGTCTTCGTCAGGGAAGGCAAAAACCTGGAATTCATGTTGCCATTTTTTCTTCCTTCTCTCCCTCATCTAGAGCAGACATTGATGCTCCATCGTGACACCAAATGGTGCTTTGACATTTTTTTCTACTGGTAATCAACAAGACCTGATCAAAAGATGAAAATTCTTTTCAAATAGTTTTAATTCTTCAGTACTGCTCTATTTATAGTATTAAGGATCATTTTTGAGTATTACGGAATAATCAACCTTACTCCTTTCCTGATGAACTAACATACAGAACTGCAGTAAGAAGAGTATTCAGACACAACAATTGCTTTCATTACCATCATCTTCTTCCAAGGCATCTGGGTGAGAAACAAAGATGGGTTCTGATGGGTATGAATCAGGCTCTTGCCAAACCCAAGTTTCTTTAGTTTTGACATTCAGCTTACAGAGCTGTTTGTGAGAAAGAAAAATCAATCAAGCAATCAGTCAATATGCTTTACTTGACTAGCATATACTCAAAGCACTGTTCAAATATTAGTAAGAAGGATTAATTACCCTATCTGGAACAAAGTGATTCAAGCCAAGTCCATACGCATATGTGTAAGGTTTCCCACAATACTTCTGATAATTGATTTGAGGAAACTCAAATGCTACGAAATAGAGCACATGCTTAGGAAAACTCTTAATCTCTTTGAAAGAAACATTTGTTCACTCCCGCGTGAAGTTTTCTCTAGATCATCTCACCTTGGCGAGGCCCTGAAAAGAGAACTTCAGGCTCCAGCCAGATAGTCTCGTCACTGCACAGAATTGCAGTGGCAGTTGTATTGGGGAGCGTGACTAAATTCTTGCCTGTGTCAGCCTAGGAGAGAAGATAACAGAAACCTCAGTGAGCAGGAAAGAATTCAAACAGCCAAAAATGCAGAGTTCTTAAGTCTTGGCTCCCAAGTTCTTTTTTAGGTCAACATGCAGGGAGGAACTGCAGGAAGCTATAGATGAGGGACCCTGGGACGTGACTGGGCAAGCTATCTGTGCCTGTGTCAGTCACTGGCTATGTATCACTGGGAAAGTCACATAACCTCTTAGGCCATCAATTTTCTCTTCAAGAAAATGAGACCATCCTTGAAGAAAATTTAGAGCTCCAAAGAAAGGCCTCTGAAAAACAAAAAAACAAAAACCAAACAAAAATCTCAAAACCAATAATAATAATAATTAATGTTTTTCTGCAGAACAACAAAGACTTCGACTGCCTGAGGGATGAAAGAATGTATATTTCTTTCACACGTAGAATATGTTTTGATTTTGCTTGAAAAAAAAAATCCTTACAGTTATGTTGACAAAAAGAAAAAAAAACCACTGGACCATATGTTTCCTAAGATCTCTTGTCACACACACATGATTTTTCTGATTATTTTATGAAATACCATGAGATTTTTCTAACATATCTACTTATTAATAATTTCATCAAATACTTGATTACATATTTTATTCTAGACTCTATTCTTGGCATTCAGGATGTTTTGGAGAGTGAAGTCCCTGTCCTCATGAAGCCTACATTCTAGTTCAAGGAGATATACAATAAATATAATTAATAAATTTTATAATATACCACAAATGTGGGGGAAAAATAGAATAGAGGAAAGAAGATCAGAAACGTGAAGGGTAAGCGGTTAAAATTTGAATAGATGGTTAGGGTAGGTCTCTTTGAACAGGTGGCAGAGGAGACAAAACTCTTAGAAGATGAGAGAATTAGCAATGCAGATATCTGGGAAGAGTGTTCAAGCTAAGAGAACAAATTGTGCAAAGGCCTGAGGGAGGAGGATGCTGAGTGTGTTTGAGGAGCATCAAAGAGTCCAGTGTGGATTCTATCAACTGAGCTAGGGGAGAGAACAAGAAAGGAAGGTGGGGAGGTCACGAGCCAGGCTGTACAAAGCCTCGTAGGTCATTATGAGGACTTGATCTTTCTCTGTGAGTGAGTGATGGGAAGCCATTGGAGGGTTTTCAGCACAGGAGTGAGATGCTATGATTTATTTTTAGGGTAGCCTTGTTAGTAGGGAGGATCCAAGAGTGGAATCAGGGAAACCAGTTTGTCTTGTAGTAGTCTAGTTGAAAGAAAACAATGGTTCACACTAGGCCAGTAGCATTGCAGTCAGTGAGAAGTGGAAGAAGTGGAGGACAGAGTCAAGAAGATTTCCTGTTAAATAGGATATGGGACGAGGAAGAGGCATGAAAGTAAGAGAGGCATCAAGCATAACACCAAGGTGTTTGACCTGTACAATGTTGATGTCACAACAAAGATAGGAACTACAGGTGGAGTAAATTTTTGGTAGGGGAAGATGAGAAGTTCAAGTCTTGTCTTATTAGACTTGAGATGTCTATTGGGCATCCAAATGCAGATGTGGAGCTGGCACTAGCAGGTAAGAACCTTGAGTTTAAGAGAAAGCTAAAAATGTAAATGAATAAGGCATGAATATTTAACAACGAGTGAGTGTATAAATGGAAGATAGGGGAACCAAGGCCCTCCAACAAGACGAGGAATGAGAAGGCAGCTGGTTGGGGCAAAAATGTCAAGAGAAGGATTTTGTAAGAGCCTGACAAAAATGATCCATTGAAAAGGGTAGGAGAGTGGTGATCTAGGAAAGATGGGGAGAATTGGGAGAGTGATTTCCCTGAGAATGTGAAGGAGGATGAAAGAGATCAGCTCTGGATAGGAAGATGGATAATTCAGTATATGAGTACAGATGCTGGTGGGTGGGTAGATGTGCTGGCAAGTCTATGGTTCCTTTCTGATTTCTTTCATTTGTTTCAGAGAAAAAGGAAACATAGCCATCAGCTGCATCTGAGTGTGGAGGCGGGAAGTGGGAGGTGGTAAAAGTTTAAAGAGAGGAGGGTGTGGAATATTTAACTAGCAAAGTGAGAGAGTAAGTGAAGCCGGGAAATGTAGCAGAAAGATTTGTGGTCATGCATCTAAAATGGGACCAATTAACATGATTGTGTGTTGTCTGCACTTAGTTCAGCCTCAGAGGTATAAGCATGGAGGGGGTGGAGAGCTGAATTTAACTAGGGTTGTGATTTTGACAAATGACTTTGATAAGGTAAGAAAGAGGCAAGGGAAAGGAAGGTCTACATGAGAAAGTGATTGTAATTATTGACTGTAAAGCTTAAATTGAGTGAGGAGAGAAGGTAAATCCTCAACGTAGTGAGAGTGAGAAAGTACTGTGTTCAATGGATTGGAAGTTCCTGGTGGAAATTGCAGTAGGCAAGTGATGTTGAAAGATAAAAGGTCAGAGTGGGTCATGCATGAAATAGATTATGGAAGGAGTATAGTCTTAAGTAGTGGCAAAGTCGAGGGCATGAGGGATATATATATATATATATATATATATATATATATATATATATACACACACACACATACACACACACACACATACATCACTTGGCTATATGATTAGATAAAATGAGATGAAAACTTAGGGAATTTTAAGGGTGAATAGAGGGAACAATGATCTGAAAGCAGCAAAGAAGAAGGACCTCTACCCCAACTCCAGGCCAAGTGGTAAAAGGGCTGTACCCTGTACAGAGGAGAAACTGATTCCCCTGGAAATTACTGTTGGGGAGACCAGTGTCCTTAGGGGAGAGAGCCAGATTTTGGTTAAAAAAGGAAGTTGAAGGCAACATTCTAAGAAGAGAAGACAGGAGATTTTTTCTGGTGATGGACTAAGAATTAAAAGTAAATAGTGGAAGATTTTCAGAATAGGGAAAGGATGGGAGGTGGGAGCCAATAGAAGAGAAGATTCTGCAAGATTTTGTGAAATAAGGGACTCGAGGTACTTAGTGGTGACGCTGGGAAGAAGCGAGGGGTGTGCACATGTATGCATATTTATGTACATGCATACAATAAGTACAAATGTCTATGTCTATGTTTAATATATTATTTATATGGTTTCAAGTTGAATTTTTTACTTTGTTCTATTTTGCTTATTTTCATTGTTAAATTAGATTTCCTGTTTGTTTGTTTGTTTGTTTCTTGAGATGGAGTCTTGTTCTGTTTTGTTTGTTTGTTTGTTGAGATGGGGTCTTGTTCTTTTCCTCAGGCTGGACTGCAATGGCATGTAGCTCACTGTAACTTTGAACTCCTGGACTCAAGCAATCCTCCTGCCTCAGTCTTCCAAGTAGCTGGGACCTAAGCCCTTTCTATTTTTCTCTTCATTGCCAAACTTTTAAGAGTGTGCACGCAGTAACTGCTTTCCAGATACTCAACTGCTTACCTTAAGAGCCCTGAAGCCTGACTTCTGTCTCTCTCACTCTATTCCCTTAGAGATCACCAAACCTAGTGCTTTATTCTTAGTCTTCACCCTTTTCAACTTGTCTATGGCAATGGGCACCGTATAACCCTCACCTGCACTCATCTTTGTGACATTACTCTCTCTTAGTGGGAACTAGGGCTTTCTGGTGGCTCTTGTTTCTTTTTCTGGCTTCTCTTGTTTCTACCATTTTCTACACGTGTTTATTTTCTGGAGCTACTGTGCTTGGCTGTCTTCTCTCTCTGTATTCTCTGGCTCTCAAATTCTTTATTTTTTAAATAAGCAAATTTTAAATGTTTCTTTTGGAAAACCTATTCTAAAATATGATTTCCCCCCCTGCCTGCAGTCTCATCTCTCTATTCTTACAAATTTCATTATCATTTCAATACTATTAATTATGGGCTTTTCTTTTGTGTAAAAACCTTCACTGTCTTTCCATTACCAGTTCAATAAAGTGCAAATTTCTTAGCCTGGCCTTAAAGCCTTCTAAGAGTACAACGTACTTTTATAACTTTTTATTCCATTTACTTTACTACTTTTGCCTATGTTTCAACCAATTATAATAGCCAATTCTCTCTGTGTATCTCCCTCTCCACCTATCTGTCTTTCCTCAAACTGCTCTTTCTGTCTTCAGTTGTTCTGCCTCAATCCCATCTCCACCTGCCATATTACTGCCCATTGCAAATAACTATGTTCCATGAATCTCCCCTACATTATCATCTGACTAGCTATTAACAAATCAATTTATCCCTCCTGAGAGTACTACTCCTGTGCTGACATGCATGGCTATTCCTGATTCGGCTTCTTTCTCTCTGATACACTAGGTAATGGGCTCCATGAGAACTAGAAGTGTATTTTATGTACCCACTGCAACAAATAGTATGATGCCTGCTTTAGTGGCTACTCAATAACTATTAGAAGAAAGAGGGGATGGATTAGATGATGTTAGACATTTTTTTATGATTATTACAGTTCCCTATTCTATAATTGGGTAATATTTCTTCAGGCAGTGATAACCATACAGTTAGAAAAATCCTTCTTTTTTCTTTATTTTGCAATGTGAATATTTAAGTTAAGTGATCCTCTTTTATTTCCTTAAAGATGATTGTGATTTTTACCATTATTAGCAAAGTAAGAGTTTACTGAAATTAACTGACTCATCCATTTGGTGAGTATTTTGGGAACGCTCAACTACATGTCAGTGATATGCTTCTTAAGGGGAAAGCAAAAATCCTTAAGGTACCCAGATTGATCTCTCTCCATGATCTTTCTTTGGAGCTCCAGATCCATGTACAGCAGCTGCCTATGGAATGCTTTGCTAAGATTGCTAGTGGGTACTTTCAAATTACATCTATAAAGTAAAATTTATTCTTTTTTCTACAAGCTAGCTCCTGTTACTTCTATTTATTTATTTATTTATTTATTTATTTATGATGGAGTTTCACTCTTGTTGCCCAGGCTGGAGTGCAATGGCATGATCTCGGCTCACTGCAACCTCCGCCTCCTGGGTTCAAGCGATTCTCTTGCTTCAGCCTCCTGAGTTGCTGGGATTACAGGCATGCACCACCATGCCCAGCTAATTTTGTGTTTTTAGTAAAGATGAGGTTTCTCCATGTTGGTAAGGCTGGTCTTGAACTCCCAACCTTGGGTGATGCACCCGCCTCGGCCTCCCAAACTGCTGGGATTACAGGCATGAGCCATTGCGCCTGGCCCAGCTCCTCTTACTTCTATGTTTTCAGTTCAGTGAATTATATCATCATTCACTCAACTGCTCACGGTGGAAATCTTGAAGGCGTCCTGAACTCCTTCCTCTCCCTTACCCCTCACATGTAATTAGATACCAACTGCTGTTGATTTTGCTGCCTAAATATTTCTCAGCTTTGCATCTTCATCTCTCAGTCACCATTTTCTTAACTCAACTACTTATTCCCTTTTATTTGCCTCATTGCATTAATCCTGTAATAGGGCTTCTAGCCTCTGCTCTAGACTCTCCACTTTCCAGTCTGTCTTCCATGATGCTGCCAGAGTAAACTTTCTGAATCACAGATCTAATCATGTCCTAAAATACACTTAAAATACACATTGAAAATACTTAAATGGCTCCCTATATTTATATAACACTCAAAGGCTTATATAGCCCATTACAATATTGCTCCAACCTATCTTTCCAGTCTCTCTGCCCAAAACCCATCTCCCCTACACCCCTAAATAAACCAACCTCAGCAACTACTTCATATTTATAGATGAAATCTTGCATTTTTAACTCCTCCTTGCCTTTATAGACGCCCTTTTGCCTGTCTGTAACACTCAACCTCAACCTTCTCCCTCTTTCTCATTCTTCATAGAGCTTACAAACCTGCTTAAGAGCAGTGGTGTTTGGTTCTAAATTGAGTTTATTTTCTACTACACCATATCTAAGCCTTTGGTACAAAGTTTTACATTCCATGTAGCTGTTTTAATAACCCCTTTTGTGCAACCAGGGAGCAAATAGATACAAAAGAAAGCATATATTCACATACCTATATGTGAGAATTATATTTTATTGATTTTGACTGGTATTTCCATCACACTACAAATTCTAGATGTTACTCTGGTTATTCTAAAAAGACAGTCTCTAAATGCAGGGAAGAAAAAGTAGAAATAAAGAGATGACTGTCTATTGTTAGTAATGATTTTTAACCTCTAGTGATATTTTTCAGAAGATTTATAGAAAACCAAAATAATGAACTGGTTTCCCTACAAGAGTACTTTTTGATGCTTCATCTCTCCAGAACTTCAAATTATTTAAACTATTTATATTATTGATAAAGTATTATAGGAATCAGTGGATCTGCACTATTCACCGAGGAAGTATATTTTAAAGACAATTTTGTAAATACAAGAACGGCAGATTTAGAATTAAAAAACCTGGTTCTTATCCTGGCTCTGCTGCAGTTGCTTTTGCTAAGTCACAGTACTCTTCTGAGCTTTAGTTTCATTTGTAAAATGAAGGAAGTTTAATTAGTCTATTTTTAAAGCTCCTTCTAGCTCTCAAATTTCAAGACTTTATGTATAAACATGAGGCAGGAGGACAATTCCTGAGAGAGATGAAACATTCTGTTTGAAATCTACAGAGAAGCAGGTTACCTTGTCAATATTCAAAGGAAGTACATATCTCCTAACTTCAGGTTGGGGAGCCTTTCTGGCATTTTTTTTCACCTCTTCCCAGTTCTCACGTAAATTGGCTAAATATAAGTAATTATAAACAAACTCAAATCTGCAAAAATAAAAAGTCAAACATGAGCACAGGCAATTACAAATAATTTTAGAGAGATGATTCATGCCTTTTTAAGCACAAGTGCCTGCCTGTTCTTTATTCCACAACCCAGAAACTGCTATTGAGCCAGGTGTATTAGAGCCATTTCCTCCTGCCCACACAGGATGAAAATAAAGCGACCTGCTTAATGGATTTGTTTAAGTAACAGCAGCCTTGAGATACTTTCTGTTCTGACTTCCTGTCACCATTCTGTTTGTGTCCTTAGGGGCTGTTGTCTTTTTAGTGATTTGGCTAGTCTGAAAAACACATGTCTTTTTCTCCCTTCCCAGAGAGGATGGGGCTCAAGTTTCCCCAGTGATTTTGTCAAGTTTAAGTTCACCTCTCAGGTCACAGAGTCTTTTGTTTTCAGGTGGGGTTCGTGGACCCGATTAGTTTTCAATCATTAATCATAGTTTTGATGTTCAGATTACCTAAACTCCCTACTGCTTTTCCAATTACATTTTTGACCCTCACATAACTCTTGCTATTTTAGATGTGATTCAGATTGAGTGCAGCATCTCTGTAAAAACCCCGTAATTTCCAGGAACAATGGGAGGTGTCACATTTATCCAGTGTCCTTTCTTACCCTTTCCAGCAGCAGAGATCCACAATCAGAAACCCATTGTCTTCATAGGTGTTGATGTGATGGAAGAGGTTGAAAGGAGAAGTCCTGTATTTATTATTGAGGTACTTTTTCCTTTTTTTGTCAGCAATATGAAGCCAAACCTTGAAAAATGAGGAAAATATTTTGATGCATTTTAAAAGGAAAAAAGTGTACATTATTAAACACATCTTCTTCAGAATCACAAACTTGACAAATATATCTAAGACTTACCCCCATGGTTTCATTGGACTCAAAACAATCCATGTAGTTGGCTCCCCAAAGACTCCATGAAGAAAGGAACTTGAACAGGTTAATTTTGACTGGTGTCTCCACAAAAACGATATAGTTGGGAGTCAGACCAAAACTGTTCAGAAACACAAACGGGCTTGTGAATGAAAGGGCTGATTCTCAAGCCACAGACAAATTTGTATATATGTGGTATGCTCAGTTACAAGAATCAACAGTGCCTACATGAAATTAATTAGTTTAAATTTAGTTTTCTGCAAAAAAATATTGTGATCAGGATTGGTATCAAAGGTAGGCAAATCAAATCTTTAAACTTGAGTTTTCCTGAAGATTCATAGCAGGCCTTCAAGTTACCTATGAACGTAAGATGGCTTGAATCGGTCACTGCAGGGGAATTGTACAACGATCTCTGACTTGCTTATTGGATCTTCCTTGTCTGAAATAAAGTGGTTTTAAAAGGCTTTGGAAGAGCCTCTTATTTTTTTTTAATACAAAGCATTTAGAACAGCTTATACAGGCAAAGAAACACATTTTGATTGTTTTAGAGGGGTTATTTTCATTTTCTCCATCATTTGCACTTCTTAGTGAAATTTCATGTGAAGCTGCAAAATCACCCAGGAAAATCCAAATAGCAGCAGATTTGGAAACGTGCACTCAAATAGGGTTGTGGCAAGAGGAGTGTAGTGGAGTCACATCTTGCAATAGCTGGAGGTGAGTTTTAAGTCAGGGGAGTAGGGAAGAAACCTCAGAATGGTCAAAATGCCTTTTGCAAAATCTTAAGATGCCCAAAGGATATAGTTTAGGTGGGTTTGTGTCAATAGCCCTGTACAGTAATTCTTATGCACATTAAAATTTACTCACTAGTAAGTGAATGGTCCTCAAACTTTAGTGTGCATCAGAATCACATAAAGAGCTTCTTAAAATACTGATTGCAGGCTCCACTCCCAAAATTTCTCATTCAGTCTGCCCGGGACAAGGCTCAAGATTTGTATTTCTAACAGTTTCCTAGGAGATGGTCTTGGTCCAAGGACTACACTTTGAGAACTGTACTAAATAATACTAAACAAAAATCTGTATACATTCAAATAATTCCATCATCAAGGTGGTGAACAATGAACCTGGCAATAAATGAAGAATGAATGGAGAATTCTAGGGTACACTCTTTTTGCTGTAGTTCTTTTTCTATAGTACTTCTATGAGATAACAGATTTGTTTGTAGTTTTGGGAATTAAGCACAACATATTTAGTACACTCTCATATATGTATGTATGCTATTATGCACACATACATGCTTATTTAATTTAATTTTGCCTAGCACATGAATAAGTGCTCAATAAATGTTTGCTAAGTTTGAATCCTAATTGTATAGGATCAAATCCATATATATATATGTACTACATTTTTAATATTCTAGAAGAGAACTTGGACACTTGCTTTCTATATTTTCAAGTTGTCAGCCTTTGATATGATGCCCTTGGGCATTAGGCCCCTTATAGGGTAGGGATGAGGGCAGTACTTCTGAAGTCTGAGAGTAATTTAACTATGCACAAAATGCTATTCTGATATTCTTATCTTTCTCACAATACAGTAACTTTCTCACAATATAGACACTTATTTTCAGAAGAGGACAGATTGGTAAACTCACCTGCTTGCAGTGGTGGGATCTTTACAATGTTGTAGGCAATTGAAAAATTTTTTCCAAAGCAATTACCAATATTGTAAACGGTTCCATCATTTTCAATGTGGGGATGAGCAGTGGCCCCATTGACAGAGACATAGTTGCAAAGATCAACCTACGGAAGTAAAGTGAGTGTCCTCCAGTTGAGAGAAGGAAGATACATTATACCTTTGTCCCTAGGTCTGAGGTCACCACTACCCATTGAACTCTCATCCTAAGTGCACTTCTCTTTCTTCCCATCTCTCTGGATTCTACCCTCTTTCACCTTGAGTTCCCACCTTCATGCAGAACATAATGCCCCCTCATGTGTCTGAATCTGGAGTTACCTGTGACATCTCTTTATTTGATGTATACCATACAGGGCTCTGGTTAGTTACTTTTCTTTTAGCATATGCAGATTGACCTCAAACCATAAGTTTGAGTCCTCAGACCTCTTTATACTCTTATTATTGTATTAGATTTAATTGTATAAGATTGCTAACATTTAATAATTGCTGATTTCCAAAAATGTCAATTTCTTATGGTACTATGTAAATACCAACTATGTGTCTTGCACATGGTACTGTATGAGTTTGGAACTGAAAGGGAATTCAAGCTTCATCTAGTATAGAAAGTCTTAATTTAAATAGACTTTAGGAGAACCATGGATCTCTTTTAATTAAATATAAACATTTCTGGCAAAAGCATACAGCATTTAATTCAATTTTATGTCTCATAAGAAGTTTAGAACTACAAATGTAACACAAATCTCTCAGTTTGCAGAAGGATAAATTGGGGTTCCAGAGAGATCAAGTGTCTTGTTTAAGGATAAAGAGCTGGATGAATCAGCACTAGATTTCCACCTGGGACCTACTTGGTAAAGATTTATTGAATGAATAATTACTGGAATATATATTTATCTAACCAAAATTATTTCCAATTAATTAGGGAGTTTTTTTAAAGCATAGGACATTTTAGCACCCTTATTTAAATAATAGGCAAGATATTCATTTATTCAGTCAATCATTTATCAAATACTCTGAGCTTTCACTATGTGCCAGGCACTGTATCATGGCCCAGGAAAGAGAAGATCTTTGCTTTCAAGAACTTCATTCTAGACCCGTGCTGTTCTATTAATACAGGACCATTAATTTTTAGATAGAACTTCAAATTCAGCTCCTCAGTCACATTAGCCACATTTCAAGTGCTTAATAACACCAGGATAGCACAGTTATAGAGCATTTCCATTATTGCAGAAAGTTCTATTGGACAGCACTGCATTAGACCAATAAGCCGGCGTAAAGCACTGTGAGTGTGCAATGGCATCGTAGAGAAGCGCCATCTAGCCCAGACTGAGGGATGAGGCAGTTTTCCTGAGAAACATGACTCTAACTAATGTTTGAAAGGTGCGTGGAGTTAGCCAAGTGGAGCAGGATGACAGTGTATTCCAGGGAGTGGGAATCCTAATGTAAATGCATAGACTTGTGAAATAATGTGTGCTGTTTGGCCATTACTAGTCATTTAACCTGGCTGCCATGAAGGGCATGCGTAGAGGAGGCGAAATAAGAGTGGGCCAGCCACAAAGACCTTCACTTGGACTTTATTTGGGAAGTTATGGATTCCCTAGGTGGAGTAATACTTTCATATTTATATTTTTAAAAATTGCTACTGCTGCCTTAAATAAATTGTATTTAAGGGAATCAGGCTGGAGGCAAAGGCACTGGTTAATAACAGTAAACAATCAAAAATTTCACATTTTTAAAATTACATTTTACAGTGCTAGTAACAGTGGAACCTGACTCCTAATAAAGTCTATTCTGCAGCCATACCATAGCTTCTATATTTCTAATTAAAATATCATGTAATTGTAATACAGATTCCCTATCAAAGTCAAATGAATGATTCAGAAACTCAGCTTTTGTTCTTCTCTAAAGGAGCTACACACACACTTGTACATGGTTACACACACACAACATAAACAAGAAAGAGCTATGGGGAGTGTATGTTAAGACGTAGTAAATAGTCTGTTGAGAATTATAGATCAGCTTGTGCTATTGAGACTCAATGTTGAGACTATTTTTTTTCTTCTTATTTTTACCAGTACTGCATTTGTGGTTCTGGCCTTTAGTTTCACCTCTTGGTCTCCCACCTATACTTTATCTCTTTTACCTTCCCATACAGCCCACACATGGCTCCCCAAATAAACATCTGAAAATATAGCCCTACTCATACTACTTCTTTGAGCAAAAACTTTCAGTAGCTTCCCATTAGGTAAACAACATATTCCAAATGTTTAGCCAATTATTCAAGCTTTTAATTTCATCCTACCCTGTGTCTCAATATTCCCCTTGACATTAACTACTCTAGGCAACTAGTTCTCAACTGGGAGTGTTATTGCCCCCTAGGGGAAGATACGGAAATGTCAGGAGCGTTTTGGGTTTGTATAATGATTGAAAACATGACTGGTGTTTAGTGGATGAGGCCAGGGATGCCAAACCTCTCCCATGTATGGGACGTCTCCATGATGATGAGTCACCCCCTGCCTAATGTCATACTAATACCTCCACTGAGAAATGCTGCAAGTCTAGTCCAAGGAGATTATTCTCCAGTTTTCATGAACACCTTCTATCCCCATGCTTTTGATCACTTTACCCCCTCCATCTAGCATATCCTTTCTCTAAATTCACTGAAGTCATCCCTCTCTTCTAACTTCCAGCCCAAAGCCTTTCCCTTTAAGCCTTCTTTCACCTGTCCCACCTTGCATTGCCAACTACTTCCAGAAGCAATTCCTTTCGTATTTATGCTTTCTTAAAATATTTTCCTTCTTAAAAGACTCATCATATTCTTTGTCCTATTACAGTTACATAATTGATTTCTCCACCTAGACATTAAGTCACCTGAAGACAAGAACAATGCCTTGTAAATAGGTATATCTTAGTAAATATTGGTTCAAAATGTGTATCTAAGGACTGCTGCATTGAGATTCCCTAAGTTGTCCGTAAAATTTGTCACTTCCAAATATTGCTGAAATTTTGTTCTATGCTATTTCATTCAAGATATAGCTTTATTTCTAATAAGAAGTATCTATAAGAAGGGGCAAATTAGTGCAACATACTTGCCTAGAACCATAAATAGCATGATTTTCAGTATCAGTAGCTATAATTTTTTGAGCACCCAGTATTTACCAGGTTCATGCTAGCTTATAAAAGCTATGAAAGGCAGGGACCATGTTACCCTACTCATTGATCTATCCCTTGCATCTAGCATAAATTCTGAATATGGAAAGCACTCAATAAATATTTGTGTCATGAATGAATGAATGAATATGTTAGGCATTTTATATGGGTTTTCTCCAATCCATGTAAGTGTTTAAAATTTTAGAGATGAAGAAACAATGTTTGTCCTATGTCAAATAGCTAGTCATTGTTGACAATGCTAGGATTTGAAACTTAATCTGGCTCTCATGTTCTTTTCACCAAATTACACCAATTGCAGGAAAGCATCATAGAGGCAATCAGTGCAGTCCATTTGGAGCTTGGAATGGTCATTCTGTGTGTCCTCATCAAGTCAGAATCATATATTCGCAGCATGAATAATTTATGTTGAAATAATTTTAAGTTCCAAATTCTAAATTCCTGAACATCACCTAGCACTGTGTCCCACCTGCTTAATTGTTTCCAAGGTCTCTGGATTAATCTTTGTAATAAAGTTGGTCTCTGTGCAAGCGTAGTAATCTTCCCCCACTGGGTAGACATTAACAAGGGCATTGTCAGTAACCTCTACTCCTCGAAAGTAAGAAAAAAACCTGTAGAAACAAATGAATTTTTCAGTCCAGTAATTTTCAAGCCATGAGAGAAGAAGGGCTAATATAAAATGTCTTGAGTAACATTCAGTTTGGGTTCAGTAACCTGGAAAATATATTCTTGCAGGGATCTGGGAAAGCACAGGTGCCAAATTCTGTTATGACGATCCTTTTCTCAGTCATTGCCCGTACGTAAGCATCAGTGCGGATGAACCTGAAGGACATTGAAACATAGGGAAGGGTATAGACAGGAGCAATCCGTATAGCCCATGTGGAGCTTAGAATGGCCATTCTATGTGTCCTCATCAAGTCACAATCATAAATGTACAACATGAAGAATAAAGGGTTTTATTAGCTCACTTTCTTGGGGTGACCAAGCAGGGCAGACACAATGTCCCTTGAGTTTACGTTTTTATCTTTTAAACCTCACAGATGAGGAAATTGAGGTTCAGAGGAGTTAAGTGATTGGCATATGTGGCCAAGCTGCGTTAGAATCCTAGTTGGCCAGAGCAGGACAACATGAACTTTCTATATCACACCATTGCAGCCCTGGGGGAAGTTCACATAGAGCCCCCACCCCCATCACCTATAACCTATCAACCTAAACTTACTGGGAAAATTCCAGACATGGTGTGCTGATTTATATTCTTCTCAATCTCCCTCTGTTACTTTTATGTTTTTCTTCAATTTTAACATTTATTTTGTTTTAAAAATTAAGTATTCTTGAATTTCATCTCTTGCCTAGACAGGTCTGCTAAACCATATCTTAGAGTAGACAGCATACTTTGCCCAGGATTTCTGATATGGAGAGCCAGTTAAAATCTGATTTTGTACTTTTATTTGATTAATTAATTAATTAATTAATTTGAGATGGAGTCTTGCTCTGTTGCCCAGGCTGGAGTGCAGTGGCGCAATCTTGGCTCACTGCAACCTCCGCCTTCTGGGTTCAAGCTATACTCTTGCCTCAGCCTCCCAGGTAGCTGGGACTACAGGCATGTACCACCACGCCCGGCTAATTTTTCTGTATTTTTAGTAGAGACGGGGTTTCACCATGCTAGCCAGGCTGGTCTTGAACTCTTGACCTCAAGTGATCTGGCCACCTTGGCCTCCCAAAGTGCTGGGATTACAGACGTGAGCCACCCACGCCCGGTCGCACTTTTATGAAGAAGAAAGAGTACCCTGCTCTGTCGAAGGTATAGGAAGCTTTATCTGAACTCCACAGTAAGCTCTCATGGCTACATTTCTGCTTGACATCATCTGTTTCTCTTCTATTATCGTGCAAGTTGTCCTGCTTCAAGTCCCCTTTCACTGTTTCTTTACAGGTCTTTTCAAAATGCCTGAAATCTGTGGTGATCAACAAAGCCACTAATAGGCTTGAACACGAAAGCAGAAGACAAAGTATTTGTTAATACTTCATTAATGGGGGTTTCCTGGAATGATGATTTAGGGCTTCAAGACTTTTTAGCAATAATCTCTTGTTTTCAGAAAACTTCTCTTTCTGGTATCACTATGACATGTTTCATCCTTCACTACTTTGTGGCAGCCCCCGACCCCTTTCCCAGTGGCCTTTCCAATTTTATAAAAAGAAAAAGGAATCAAGATGGCCAATGGTTTAATAATAATAACAACAAGCATCACAATAGCTATTATTATGAAGTGCTTTGTGTGTGCTAGACACTGCGCTCTCATTTAATGCTTGTAATGAATGTATAAGGTAGATTCTATTATTTCTCCCATTTTACTAATTATAAAACCAAGAATTGGAGGTCAACATCTTGCCAAGGTTACCCTCCTAGGCAAGTCATGTCTGTTGAATACAGGGTTTAAAGCCACTCATGTTGGACCCCAAAGCCCTAGGCTTTAGCTTCTCCTTTATTCCATGATAATGTTCCCTCATATCCATGCAGACACACTGGCCCAGGTACATTGTGAGAAGAAAGTGGGTGTATAGGTTGCCTCCTGAGTTCAGAGGTTAAAACTCACATGGGAGGAGGAGTCAAGCTAGGCCCTACTTTGGGGAGGAGGAGTGGCATGGAGTGCTGCTTTACCTTCTGTGGTATGTGACATGTCCTTCTTTAAAGTCAAACTTGTGCAGGAGGGCTTGCCCATCAAACAGGTGGTAAAATGGCTCAGATCCAACTTCAAAGAGTCCTGGCCCACATCGAAGGAGACTGCCGGTGAGCCAGAGGGGGATCCTGCCTGTGATGAAGGGGAGACAGAACATTGCTTCTTATCCCTGCCTTGGGCTAGGCTTGTCCTTGGTAAGGCAGAGTATATCAGCAGCCTGATTGGGCAGCTTCTTCCTCATAGAGCTGGCAGTGATTTTCATTTCCAGCCCTCGCGCTGGACAGCACTTAGAAAATGTCCGCTGACTTGACTCACCTTCACTAGGAGATCACACCTTGGGAAACGTGGAGATGCCCCAGAGTGTGGATAAAGGGTTGGAAGGAGTGAGGGAGAAGCATCTTGAGAGGACTGGGACTCTCCACCTAATAGATTTCCCCAAACACCAATCCATTTGCCTTTTGCCATCTCATTTTTAAGAAGATTTTCAAATTTCTTGATATATTTTAGTGGAGTGAGGAGTAGAAGGATGGATTAAGAGCGAGAATAAATGTATTTTAAAAAGATGTGTCTATAGAAAAAAAACTATTTAAATGAAAAAACAGGAATCCTGGCTCTTTAAAGTCTAGAGCTATATCCCTCTGTGAGTGTGAGCTACTGCTTGGATGAAAGTCAATCTGCTGTAGCAGAAAGTCCACAGGGTTGGATGTCAGGGACCTGACTTCTGGTTTAGGATCAGCTCACATGTCATCTCTGGACCTCAGTGTTCTCATCTGCAAAATGTGGGGTACCCAAGATAGTCCTTAAGGCCTCTCAGCTTTCACAGTTAGGTTTGTCCCTAAAAACCCAGGTAGGGCCGGGCACGGTGGCTCGCGCTTGTAATCCCAGCACTTTGGGAGGCCTAGGCGGGCGGATCACGAGGTCAGGAGATCGAGACCACGGCGAAACCCCGTCTCTACTAAAAATACGAAAAATTAGCCGGGCGTGATGGCGGGCGCCTGTAGTCCCAGCTACTTGGAAAGGCTGAGGCAGGAGAATGGCGTGAACCCGGGAGGCGGAGCTTGCAGTGAGCCGAGATCATCCCACTGCACTCCAGCCTGGGCGACTGAGCGAGACTCTGTCTCAAAAAAAAAAAAAAAAAAAAAAAAAAACCCAGGTAGGTTTATCCTTTGAGAAGGGCAGTGATTGACAGTGCTTCCTTGATTCCTACCAGTGAAGTTTTTCAAGCAAATGGATTATTTCCTATAACTAATAATGATACTGATAGTAATAATTACTGTCTATTGATCACTTTGTGTTGGATAGTGGGTGAATCATTCTATTTACATTACTCCACTTAATTTTCACAACATCCTCATGAGGTAAATTTTGGGTTTTTGTAGGTAAGGGAATTGAGGCTCAGAACGTTTAAGTAACTTAGAGGATTCACAGACAGTGAAATGATAGAGCTAGGTTAGCATCTACATCTGCCTCCCAGCAGAACCAACATTCCTCTAATAAAATGGGCATGAAACCCACCACCCTTTAATACTCCCAGGTGCTTGTCACTGGGCCTTCATTTATTTAGACACCAATGGAACAGACATTTATAGGAAATGTACTATGTGCCAGGCACTGAGCTAGGCATTGACAGTTTGAAGATGACAAAGGTGTAATCCTGATCCTTAGGGAATTCCAATTAGGTAGCATTTTTCTGCATTAGAGAAATAAAGTAAAGGCGAATGAAAGAAAATGGATTCTTGCTATAAAAAGCCCAAACCACCTGATCCCTCTCCCTGTGACCCACAGGGGGAGTCCGCCCTGAGAGACGCCAAGGAATAGGAAGCCAGAGAAGAGAGACTGACATAAAAGAGGATGGCTTCAAGATGGGCGAGACCAACCTGTTACATGAGCTGTGAGCGGCGAGGACAGTTCCTCCACAGTTTCAAACAGTTTCTTGTAACCACCAGCAGGATGCTCGACCCTGAAATGGTGGAAGAATAAGGAAGAAGCCCATGTTGATGCTCAAAGTCCGCAGAGATAGAGGCAGAGCTGCAGGAGAGAAGGCACTCTAGGGCTGGCTCAAAGCCTGTTCACTCCTGCCAGTCTAGTCTCAGCTGGGTGGGGGTGGGGGTAGGGGGAGAAGCGGGGGTGAGGGCGGGAGGAGCACGTGAGGCTGGGGGTGGGGAAGACTACTCAGGTATGGAAGGGGGTCCCAGATCACTGCTCTGATGTCAAGAGACATGACCTCTCTTTTAATATCAATGGTTACAGTGAACTTAATCCTGTCCTCTGCAGTTTTTCCTTACTTCGGAAGACAAATCAATCAATCCTACTGCCATCAGTTCACTTCCTGAAATTTGTTCCTAAACAGGGTCCTTCCCACAGTATTCTCCCACCCTATCAACATGCTCAGCTCACTGCATCATTGATTTTCTTGCCTCAAGGAGAGACTCATTTATCTCCTTCCTAGGGGTTGAGAGATGACAGCTTTTTGGGTCAGGTACTTCATCTTTCATTATTCACTCATATTATACCATAATTTTTTCCCCATCATCTCATTTCTCTACCAATCCCCAAGACCTACAGTACTTTTTCATCATAGTCAGACCAGGAGATTCAGGTTCTATATTTTTGTTTACTTTCTACATCCTCTGTTCAGTTTCATGTTGTAACTTCAAAGAGTGGAATCTCTGACCAGACTCAATTATAATAATTACCTTTTACTAAACAATTACTATGTCCTACATACCATAAAAAGAACTTTGCATGGCATTAGCTCTTTTAAATCTCACAGTAACATAATGGAGTAAAAGCTATTGTGACATCTTTCTATATACAGGAAAAGCTAGACTTAAAAAGTTAGGTAATTTGTCCAAAGTCACACACTAGGAAATGACTGGGCAAGGAGTGGAGCCCAAGTCTGTCTGAAATCGCCATACTCAAGACTGCTTCCAAACCCCGGGCTAAGTCACACAAACCCTCCATAATTTGGACCTGAATTCTAGCTAGTTGCTTTAATACATAAGCAGGAAAAAATTTCCCCACCAAAATTCAAGGGTCTTTCCTAAACAGGTCATTAATCAATGCCTTCTCTTCAGGAGCCCTTGAAATAGCACATTTATCATGAATCCATGAAGGTGTTTTTAAAAAGTCTCCCAGAGATACTTACTGGATAGACATTTTCTTCCAGTTCAGGATCCAGAGTTCTGGCACCAACTGCAGAATGAAGAAGCAAGTTCTCAGCCAGGGGCCTTTTTATGCCTTCTAAATCCCTTAAAAGGAGTTATGGCTTCGGGAGCCCTTCCCCACCCCTTCAGCTGAGGGAGGGGGAACAGAAGTTGCTTTCAGCTCTCAGATCCCCCTGATGCTTGAGCTTTATTTGGGCTTGCTGTTCCCATAACAGTTGTTTGGCTGTTTTCCAGAGACCTCAATCCTTCCCAAGGAGAATGAGAACAGATTAGAAAGAAAGGAGCTAGGTGGGAGTGGCCAGCGTCAGGCCTGAGCTGATCCCAGTCACCCCACTGGACCTTGGCACCATTCTCTGGGGCCCACCTCCCCCTAATACCTCTGTGCCTTCATTCTCACCCTCATTCATTAACTCACTTATTTTTAAAAATATCTATTACTTACCACCTATGAACCAGACAGAGATGGGTATTGTCCCTGTCCCTGTCTTCACAGATCTTATAACTCTGTAAGAGTTATAGTAAACAAACTATTCAACCATGTTTGATTAGTGCTAAGATTGGAGAAGTATAAAATGTTATGGAAGCACATTGTGCACCTCTAACCCTCTCTAGCAACCTTATTGATACCATTCAGTGCCAATATTCTTCCAACCACGTTGAGGACTTTTGATTTGCTGAGAATGAAATTCTGCATATCTTTGCTTGTCACTAATGCCTGTCTGCTCTCTGCCTCACCTTCTTGTCCATTGGTATATGTTTGGCACTCTGAGAGTATACAGCATTAATTCATTCATATCTCCAATACTCTTTCATTAAGTCTCAGTTGCTTGCCAGCACAGACAAGGTACTGCCCAAAGAAGTCCTTGGAAAACAGGCAAGATATATACTATACCAGCTAACAACCTTAACATTTTTTTTGAGAAACTCATTAACAATTTTAAATTTAGTGTGCAGTTACGGCTACTTACCCTAGGGGTCTTCTTCAACAAAACTGTATAACAATTAATCCAAGTGCTTCCCAAGATTTACAACAGTAGCTTCATTTCCTTACAGTGAGGGCATAGGCATGTGATGGGCTCCACCCATTAGGGACAGTGGTAGAAGTCCTAGTGGTAGCACCTGGGGCTCAGCATCCATAATATCTCTGCCCATCCAAGGCAGTTGTAGTGTCTCCATTCGACAGTGGAGCCCGGAATATTGTTACTGGCTGGGTAGCCTCCAAGCTCCATCCTTTAGCCATCCCAGAGATTGTTAGCTCTCTAATATTTACAATATTTGCATTCTGCTTTATTAGAGTTAGTTCCATTATTTGCAGCTAAGAGCCCTATGCCTATAAAATGATGGTAGTATAAGATACTACCATCATATTTTGGGGGGTATAATCACTTTTGTTGGATCTTGGAGAGTAATAGAAGAGGAGATTAATATCTATCTTTCCATGTTAAAAGACCTGTTTCCAAAATATTTCAAATAAGAAACTTCTCCTCAAAGTACAAGGATAATCCAAATCTTCTTAAACCAGCAATAAAAGCATAAAATTTTTATTTAGAATTAAAGCAAATACTTCTATATCACAAACACAATATTAAACTTCAATAAATATACCACTAATTTGGAGTGAGCACTTATTTGCACAATACCATACTTTCTTTTTGGTATGAGAATGCTTTATTAGGCAAAACCATATACTATGAAAGTGCTTTAAAATGCAACAGGAGGAGATGTGAAGACACAAAGAACAAGTGCCTAGTGACACATGGATATCAGAACACACCAAGTAAAGTATCCACACTGCTTCCACCCTTTACCAAGAAAAGGAAGGATCTAGGCCACCTCCTCCTCGTCACCATAGGATGCTGTGGTACCACCCAGGAAGAACATTGATACTGGCATTAGGAACCTCCAGGAGAAAAAGGAAGTATCTAAGCTGAGACGGGATAAATATATAAAAGTTAGCCAGTCAAAGGGCAGGTAGAAGAGTGTTCAGGCACAGCTTGTATTATTTATAAAAGTCTAGAGGCTAACATAAGGTGGGAAAATAGCTAGAGATGAAACTGGACTAGAGATAATCATAGGCCAGATTGTGTAGAACATCATAAACTAGGCCAGGCACAGTGGCTCACGCCTGTAATCCCAGCACTTTGGGAGGCCGAGGTGGGCAGATCACGAGGTCAGGAGATCGAAACCATCCTGGCTAACACGGTGAAACCCCGTCTCTACTAAAAATACAAAAAATTATCCGGGCGTGGTGGTGGGCACCCGTAGCCCTAGCTACTCGGGAGGCTGAGGCAGGAGAATGGCGTGAACCCAGGAGGCGGAACTTGCAGTGAGCTGGGATCGTGCCACTGCACTTTAGCCTGGGTGACAGAGCGAGACTCCATCTCAAAAAAAAAAAAAAAAAAAAAAAAAAAGAACATCATAAACCATTTACAGAAATCCAGACCCTTGTCATGAGAAAAGGGGAATCACTGAAATATTTTATCCAGAGGAGTGACATGATCTGATTTGCATTTTAGTAGGACGACTTAGAATGCATTGTGGATAATATACTGGAATAGGAGATTTGGGCAAGACAAATTAAAGGGAGGCATGGATCAAACAAGTGGAGATAGCTGTTGTAAGCAGGTACACTGAGGGATGGATACGAATAGTGAAATTCAAGAGATACTTCAGAGGAGGCCTAATCTAACTCTGGGACTGGTAAATGTGTTGGGGAAATAAAAGGCATAAAAAAGGATTACCAGTGGGTTTCTGGTTTCTGGTACAATTCATTCAGATAATGCACACCGTGTGTGTGTGTGTGTGTGTGTGTGTGTGTGTGTGTGTGATGTTTCAGGGATACAGAGAAAATGAATTCTGATTGTGATTTGAACTTATTTATTAAAGGAGAAGATCCCCGGGGCCTGTAATCATTTGAGAGCCTAATAGGGAGGCTGAATGAGTTAGCATCTGAAGGATAAGCTCAGTGTTGACATAGAAAAAAGATGGAGGTGGCATTCTTAGGGAAAGATGCAGAGTGAGAGAAGGCAGAGGAATGAGCATGTTAGAAAGACTTTCTCCTGCAGCATTTTTGTTGGATTTTATTTTCTCAGCAGTCTCTTCTCTTCGAGAAGAGCTACAGGCCATGTTGTCATACCTGTACACTGTCAGTTCATTGGAGAGAAATTCCACTAATATCAAGACCCAGCAGCTTTTGAAAATTTTCACCTCTCCCCTCCCATTACAAGAGGCTGAAAGAGAAGTCTTTGTCGAAAAGAAAGCGTATACTAGTTGAGAGAGAGAGCATTAACAAACTGCATTTAAGATCACTTCCTGGGAGATGAGAATCCGGTCTTGCTGGTGCCCGTGTCTGCACCAAGTGCCTTTCTTAGATATCCCTGTGCTGCCTTTGGTGTTCTGGGGCTATAACCACATTGTTTAAGAACAGCAACTGGTTTTAGCACTTTTTGCATTGTTTTGCATCTGTGGTATCCTTTATGCTTCAACGTATAGATCCTAGAAGTCAGCTTCTTGAAGGATATTTCTTTTAAAAGTACAAATCATGGCAATTCATTCTCGGAATGCTCACAAACTCATAGGCCATATGAATCATCAAATTAGTACGCTTGGAGAAATTCAGGATGAAAACTAATTTCTGTGTATTAAATTTCATTGAACCCTGAGTTCCTCAGGTATAAGACAGGGAAAATATGCAAAAGCATTCTTTAGCCAGAAGTATTCCATATGAATATTAAGTAATGCTTATTAATGTCAATTCTCAGGAAGTTTGAGAGTGTCTAATCTTCTAGCTAATACTTCCTACCTCAGAAGTAACCCATTTTTTTCCTATTCTGCCATTGGTGTGAAGTTAAAGATCAGATGTCCACATCCTTTCAAAGCATGATTTTGACCTCTTTGCTCCTATAGCCTCAAATGTAGACCTCTTTTCTAGGTCTAACTTTATCTTTCTGTGGTTTCAGTGTGATACACCGGATCCCCAATGTATTGTTACTTTTCTTTTCATCATCTCCTTTTATTCCTTCCCCACCTTAATTTTTTGTCTTTTGGTAAAATCAGATCTTTATGTCCAATTTTTGTGTCTGCCTAAGAAACTGTTATTTTGATATACTTTGGTGTATTTACCAAAGTAATATTCCATGAATTAAAATAGCAAAACACCTTTCTACAGAGATTTCTAAATAGAAACTGATTCCACATTTCTTTGAAGAAACTGGTTTAGAGGGTATTATAAAAGCTGCTTTTTCATCCTGATATTAGGCAGATCAGCTGGGGCCTGGAGGTCATGGTGAGGAGTTTGGGTTGAGTTCTGAGAGCAATGGGAAGATATTCAGGGCTTTAAACAGGGGAATGACTGAGGGATCTGATTTATGTTTTGGAAAAAAATCACTCCCACTGATATTTGAAGAATGGATTATAAGTGTCTAGAAAGGAAGTAGGGAAACTGGCAGTTCATTTCAGGTGAGGTGATGATGGTGCTTAGATTACAGTAGAGCAATGCATATAGAAAAAAGATTGAAAGATTTGAGATATGTTTTGTAGGTAGAAATTATAAGACACATGCTATGTCTTGATTTGCTTTCATAACTGGAGTTTACCTTGCTGTCTAGATACTGGCTGAAATAAGTGAGGTTATTTGGCTCTGCTATACCTCTCCTCTCCAGCAGGCCAGCCAGGGCTTATTCCCCTGGCAATGACAAATGAAAGAGCAAGTGATAACAGGAGAAGCCGCTTAAGGCCTAGGCTCAGAACTGATCTACTGTCACTTTCACCACTTTCTACTAGCCAAAACAAGTCATGTGGCCAGCTTAGACTTCGAGGGGGGTGAAAATAGCTTTGACCTTGGTAGTCTTCAGTGAGAAGGACTACAGTGTCACACTGCAGAGGTCATGAAAACAGGGAAGGATGTAGAATTGAAAGCATTTTTTCAGCACATGGGAGACCCAAATTCAATTTCTAGGTTTTAGAAAGAGCAATTGAATGACTGTCAAACTATTCTCCAGGACTAGGGGAGAAATTGCTGAGTGGAAATGGGTATATTACGAATTCTCAGTTAAACGTGAGATGTGAGAAGCCTGTAAGACATTCATCTTCTCCAAGACACTTACTTGTCCCTCTTCCTCCTTCCCCAATAGCAGCCCTCATACTCCCTACCCTGAAGGAATTTTCTCAGTAGAGGTAGGATTTGACCCAAAGTAGTCTGAACCTACATTTTATATTTCTTCCATCCACATATAGAAGTTCTAGCAAATATAATTTTCTCGGTTTCATTACATGCTCAATGATACTTTAGTACTCCTTATAGACAGATGATCCTGGAGGCTTCCCAGCTGTCTTGCTGGAAAGTTATCTGGGAAGGGTTGAAATCTCTCTTCAACTCATTCCCAACCATACTGCCAGAGGCATTCTTTTAAAGGAAAATCTGACCATCTTCCTTCCTTGAGGTTTTTAAGAGGTCTACAGAACTTACTCAATAAAGTCCAATCACTTTAGCACAGCTATAAGATCCTTCCCATCTTGTCCCCTGCTGGCTTCTTAGTGCCATCATCTGCCATTTTCCCCTTTCCTTTGTGCTCTGGCAGTACCAAGCTGGCCACTGTCTCTCATGGATTGCATATTGTTTCAGGCCTCCCTTCACTTTGTCGAGCCCTTTGCTTGGGCCTCCCTTCCTTCTCTTGTCCGTCTGTCAAATTCCCAGTGTCTGTCATAACCCTGATAGAGTACAACCTTCCTGGAATGCCTCAGACAGGATGGTATCCTTTGTTCTTTTTCTGAAACTCATATATGTCTAGATCACATTATATTATTTCACTCGTTAGCATGTCTGTCTTGCTCTTCTTGCTTATTGTAGAGAAATAGAATTGTCATGCCTAGCACATTGATATTTGGCTAAACTGTTCAATATCTGTCAGGGTGGAAACTGGAGACAGCCACCTGTTCCCTCAGGGGAAAATGGACAGACTAGCAAAGCTTTGCACTCACTTCTGCTTCACACCCATAAATCACACGCAAGGCAACCTTCCCTGCTCCTCTTGTCTCTCCACCACTGCCAGAACTTAGTCTGCCCAGGCATCATTCAAAAATGTCATGGGGAAGAGGGACCTAGCGATAGCCCTGGCCATGTATCTTTCTATTTCCTCCCCTCTAGTGGATGTCAGAGTGCCCTCTTGCTGGTGGGTTTCATCCCTCATTTAGAGAATCCTTCTTGCCTTCCACTGCCTGTGTGAGTAATAAACATCAAAATTACTTGTGGTCTCTGGCTTGACTGTGATATGTTTTGACATTTGATATCTTGAAAAGGTAGAGCCTGGCAGCAGGCTTCCTGCAACACTTCTGCTTCATTATGCTTAGGGCATCAGTACAAGAGCTTAAAACTTGTTGATGGTTGACTAAGTTAGTAGAGGCCCACTAGAAGAGCTGCCTGAATGAACTGAGCAGGCAAGAGTAAAAGTTTTGTTTATAAATGAGTGCTTAATGATTTTTTTAAAAAGAATTTGAAATATTTTACTTAAAATCTTGATTGTACTCTGATTTTAGTTAATCAGCTCTTGATTCACATCCACCAAAAAAAGCACAAAAGAGGATTCTGGGTCAGCCGTATTGGATTAATGGTGGCTCAGCTATTGAAGGCCTATGGTACACTTGGAAGTTCTCAGGTCATGACAGTCAGTGCAAATGCTAAGAAGAATGGGAGGCTCAAATCTTCTAGGAAAAGAGACCCTTCTCCCTGACTCTTTGGACCAGAGAACTGGTTTATTTGATCAAAGAACCTCAAGTGTAGATTAAAACCACTTAACCTCTTACTGTAGGTATCAGACAAAGAGCTATTCTAATAGCATTAGGAATTCTGGCTGTGCTGAGCCAGTTTATGGAATTTTTTGGAATTACTAGATTGCTTGAGGGGGCCTTCTCAGACAATAAAGAATAGGCTTCCTAATAGGAGAGAGTTATTAATAAATGGACTGAATGTCCACACTTATATTTATTTTTCTTTTTACCAGTGTGTATTTATTATCTGTTTTTATGTTTGATTCCTTACCTAGAGAGTTTCTTGAGAGTAGTGCCCCTGTTAATTTGTCACTGTATTGTAGAACTCATTACTTAATAAGTAAATCCTAGTCACCTCATTCTTTCTAGATTCTCAGCTTCATCTCCTCAACTTCGAAAGTGTGTTGGCTGGCTTTATCTATGCTCACTTCTTGCATATCACAGCCTGGAAACTTTTTATAACACTAAGATGTTGCAATCGGATGGCTTTCACCTTGTTTAGTGATTATTGTTCTTTATTTTCTGATGTCTTGTATCTTAAACACTGTTGTTTTATTTTTAAATTATTTTAGGCACAGACCAACTATGGTCCCTAGTGCTCAATCTTAGTTGGAAGCTGAAGTTCATGAATTGATGAAGACTTGTTTTGAAATAATTTCAGAGAACTGTCTGACCTTCATATAGAACAGTGTGTCAGGGTGGGAAGAATTTATGCTGTGAATCTTTAGATATGAGAAAATGAGATGATAAAGTTTCATGACTAAAATCATTAGGTATGATATGGTGGTAGTGGAAGTTAAATAATATAGGAGGTAAGAAACCTAAGAAAGACTACTGTTAGATTTATAAACTATAAATGTTTCCTGTCATATCCTATGTATATGGCAGTGAAATAGAAGACAAATTCTTTTTTTAAAATCAAACTTCATCCTAGTGAGGCAACAGACAATATAACCAAAAATACACAACATATGACTTGTGTTACATTATAGCCTTATGCTGTCCCTGTTATAGCACTTGTTTCATTATTTTGTAACTGGCAATGTATTCATCTCTTTCTCCAACCAGTTTGTAAACTTTTCTAGAGTCAGGACCAGGGTATCTTATTTAGTCTTTTATTCCCATTGTCTAGCACACTACAGAGCATATAGTAGGTATCAGTGAATGAATAGGTAAACGGACAGTATGAATTTTTTGTATCAAAATTGATGGTCAAGGAAGTTATTTTGGATAAATGAGTCTTTTGGTTACTTTTAGCTAATTGCCCTGATATCTCTCAATTGAATGGCCAGTGCATTCATTCTCAACCACCACTGAGGGTGGTGTGTTATAATATGTTAAGTCTCCATATATGTTTTCTAAAGTTCTAATAATAATCTTCTAGTGATGACTTTATTTTTCCAGTTCTTTTGCCTTCACATTTAAACAAGTGAACAGTTATTCACTTATTTGAATCCACTAAATTCAAAGAAGACAGAAGGTAATTATGTGTCTACTTGTGTATTATTCAGTACTTACTTCACAATAGGTCAATACAGCTATGTGGCAAAAAATGCTGAGGCAAAAAAGGACAGCAACTAATTGTGTACCATGTCCATGGCAGCAGGATCCTTGTATCTGTCCCTAGGATCTCGAATAATGTTTAGAAATGAATGAATAAATAGATGAATGAACAGTACCTCATGTATCCTTCTCAAGGCTAATTCACCATCAGTAAAATTAGTCTGAAAGGCAAGCTGGAAAAGAAAAGGTAAGTCATTCTCCATAGAAATCTCTATATCTGATGAGGATGTTATTATTATGGTTTATAAAGAGAATTCCCATTTCCCAAGAGGTGTCCTCTAAAACTGCCTGTTCAGCAAAGTGGGTATTTTATAACCAAATGGATGGACTTGGGCTATTATAGAGAATGGGCAAGCAGGTTATTTTTTTAAAAATGTCTGTGGAATAAAATGTTTTAGCTCAGGCCAAGCTATTCAAGTCATGTTCAATACCTTAAATTCCAATCAAGTCTATAAAAGAGAGTTCAATTTGAAAACCTCTGCCAGAATTAGTTGTATTTTGAAGGTCCTTGTATGCAAATGATAAAATAGGACAAGAACACACAGGAGAAGAGAAGGAGAAAAGCCACATATAAGAGAAAATGTGGTAAGGTTATGTGTAAGTTATTAGGCTTTAATCTTATTTTATAATTAAGCATTTGGTCAAACATTTGATAAGACATCAAATGTAATTATGAAAAGGTAAAATAGGAGACAATAATCCATTAAGGATGCCTAAATCAGACTTGTTAAATTAGTTATTTCCAGAATCTGCTTATCTTGCATATGAAGATTTAAAAAAGCTGGGTGGTGGGCAGATTAGTAGATTCTAATAGTTTACCATGCAGGCTGTGATGATTAGTTTGCAGCTGCTGATAACAGCACAAAAATGTGCATTAAAGCTGTGAAATATTTCATGAAACTGCTGCAACGTCATTCTCTGACATCAATCTGTAAATGCAGAAATTCACACTCAATCAGATCTGCTAGCAATTTTTTTTCCACTGTAAATCCCTCATAATCTTTCTTTAGCTAAGTTAATCATATCTGCACAGGCTGTGTGCAGTTAAGGTAATTACCCAAAGAATCTTGGCCTTAAAAAACACTTTGATTGCTGATGTTCATACTTCTAAATGAACACTTTATTTTTTTGTCTGAATAATCTACTATTAAGTTCCTATTTCATTTCTTTTTGTGAGGACAAGTTTTTGAATACCAAAATTATTATTTTTTGCATTCATTAATTAGAGATGTTTTGTTTAACTAGGAATTATTTTAACAACTGGATTTAAAAAGGTTCCAATTGCACTGAAATTACATTTCAACTGTTACATTCAAAAGATCTACCTTAGATTATTATGGCTGCAAAATTCATAATTAGCAGATGATAACAGATTTGAAATAATCAGTAAAGTTAAAATTTGAAATGGGGTAGAAGAAGCAGGGTGGCTCCTTCCTTCCTTCCCTCCTTCCCTCCCTTTCTTTCTTTTCCTTCCTCCCTTCTTCCCTTCCTCCCTTCCTCTCTTCCTCTCTTCCTCTCTTCCTTTCTTCCTTTCTTCTGACAGAATTTTGCCCTTTTGCCCATGCTGGAGTACAGTGGTGATCATAACTCATGGCAACTTCAAACTATTAGAACAAAGCAATCCCTCTGACTCACCCTCCCCAGTAACTAGGATTAAAGGCACATGCCATCATGCCTAGCTAATTTGTTTATTTTTACTTTTGTAGAGATGGGGATCTCTCTATGTTGCCCAGGTGGATCTGGAACTCCTGGCTTCAAATGATCCCCCCACTTCAGCGTCCCAATGTCCTGGGATTACAGTCATGAGCCAACATGCCCAGCCGATTTTCTGAAGGACATTAAAGGAATTCCTGCACTTTGAAATAGGTGAGCACTATTTCAACAATCGTTCGAGCACGGGACCCTTTCAGGTCTGGAACGAGAAGTAAAGGAATGACAAGGAATTCCTTCTTCTTTCCTCTTCCATATCAAAACTTGGATTAAATGAAAAATATTAGCTGGGCTTGTAGAAACAGATGGATTTATTGGTCTTTATCATATTAACTAATCAGTATAATAAAACTGCAATCAATTCAATAAACTTTTCAGTCATGTCCATGACTTGTTATATTTTGTTTCACTAAACTGACTCTTAGAATCCAAGATTCTTGTCTTTAAAGGAGTTTAGAGATAATCTCATCCAAACCTCCCATTTTACATATTGGGATATTAAATTTCAAAAAGATTAGTAATCTAACCTATAGGAAAAACCTAAGGGGTCTCATTACTTTTATTTTCAATTCAGTCAAAATTGAAATGGCATTGTTATAGCATATAGCAACTAGATTTTAGGCATATTAGAGCATATTTGTTTTTATATTTATCAGTCTTATTCTTTTCTGCCACCAGAGAATGTTTATTTCCAACAGCCCATATGTAGCCTATATGGATACCAGTTAGCAATTTTCCACATCACATTTAATTATTAGGAATGAGAACCCTAGGTTTTGCCTCCTGGTTGGGCTATACCCAACACTTTGAAACAGAATGCCCAGGCTAAGTTCCCAGGCAAAGTTTACTTCTCACCACGGAAACCAATTTTCATGAACCCAGCTTTTAGGATCCAATTAAGCCCATCAGAATTAGACTGTATTTAAAGTCAATCTAGTTAATAGGTATGGCAGGATTTACCAAATCTATGTGATTATAAGACTCACCAGGGGCACTTGTTAGAGATATGGTTCTCTCCTGAAGATTGTGACTCTTTAGGTGTGTTTTAATATATTACACAAGGTTGAAAAACACTAGAGTAGGAAATGTGAGCTAACTGAAACAAGGCAGACACAGTAGAGTGTATTGATGGCTGTTTCAAAGAAGGAAAAGTTTAAAAGGCAAGCTCTAAACAGAAGCAGATCAGACATAAAGGCAGAGGATCTTGGACTTACTGGACAGAGAAGACTTCAAAGTTGAGGTTGGTGAGTGATGTTAGTGGCTCTGAGGACAGGCTCACTGCTGTAGACTTTCTTATTTGGTGCTTCCTCTAGAATTGTCTAATCAGTTGAGTTTAATATGTCAAACGCAAAGTCCCTGTGGATCTTAATATGCCCAGTGCCCAGCACCATTGTCATTTGATACATAATGCTGAAATTAAAACGGATTCCATAAAGATGGTGAGGAAATCTTATGCAGAGGAATTCTTCCCATTACAAATGATTGAAAAGGGTTTTGTTGTTGTTGTTGTTGTTACTTTGTTTTTGTTTTCTGGCTGAGATGGTAAATGTACAAATATCTCTTTAACAATGATAGGACAACTTCACTTCCTCAAGTGGTTTAACCTCTGAATCTTGTGGAAAAGAAATGCCTTTTGGTGTGACAGGAGCTCTGTAAAGGTGTTCATGTTCTCAGATGATCCAGAGATTGCTATTAAATTATCATCACCATCACAGAGTTTATCCTCTGAGGCCTTTTGTTTCCTGGTGCAAAGGTAAATTGTTTCACCTTCCTGTTCCTCAGTTTCTTCATTGTAATATAGCAAGAATAATTGTACCTACCTCAAAGAATTCTTGTAAAAAATAAATTATTAATGTAAAGTGCTAAAAACAGTGTCTGGCAACAAGTTCTCAGTAAATTGTTAGCTATTATTATTATTGTCAGTTAAGAATGAGAGTAGCTAAGATACTAGAGGGAAGAAAGAAAACAATCATTGGACAATGGGGAAGATTGACAGAAATGGTGGCCCAAATTTATATTTTCCCTATTTCCATGCTCTCTGCAATGTGTCTAGGCAACTCCTCTTATCAAGAGATGAGTCTATTTTTCCAACTCTTAAATCTGGGCTGGCCATGTGACTTCCTTAGGCCAGTAAAATGCAGTGGAAGGGACAGTGCACCAGTTCCAAGCCTAATCTTCTGCAGGCCTTGAACAATTCCACTCTGTCTTTTGAGATTTTGCCTCTGTCTTGAGAAAAAGCCCAGGGTAACCTGCTAGAGAATAAGAGACCACGTGAAGCAGAAATGAGACATTTCAGCTGAGGCCATTCTACAGCAGCCAAGACCAGAAAACGTGCCCTTCAGATTCCAGGTGAAATTGATCACCTACAGAATTGTGAGCTAAATAAGTGTTCTTTACTTTTAAGTCTCTAAATTTTGGGGTGGCTGTTTAATGCAAAAATAGTTACCTGATACAAACTATAATTAAAAATAAGGGACAGGCATTAAGAAATAAATATTTGCTTTGCTCTGAGCCACCTATTATTAGCAGTTAACTAATCCTATAGAACATATTATCACATAATTTAAAATTTGAGGTAGACCTTAAAGATCTCTTGGTGGAAAATACTCAGTTTACAGGTGAAGAAACTAAGACCCAAAGAGGTTAAGTGATTTGTAAAAGATCATATAGATCATTGTAAACCTTGATTTACAAGGTGGTAGCAGAGTAATAAGAAAGGCAAACCATAGCAAATGAATATCAATTTTGGAAACATAGTAAAGAAAAATGCTCAGAAACTCTTCTCATAAGACAGAAGAGAATGACACGTGGAGAGCTTAAGAGAGCAGCTCTGCCTGAGTGGGGATTTTCCCATCATTAACAGTATTCATGCGCTTCTCAACTCTCTTCACCAAAAGATGCTCCATGTTTAAGACCATAGCCAGAGGCCACTGGCTGGAGGGACCACATTTCTTTGAAGTTTCTTAAAAATTCATATAGCCTACCACATAAAATACTATGTTTATATGAGTACATCCTTTTTCTTCTCCAAAATGTTATGACAAATTGATTTTGCAGAAAGATGGGTCCTATCTGTCCTGTGTGTTCAATTATTCCCTGGCATATGACCTTGAATGCTAATGGAAAAGCACATTAGGTCAAGATGGTGGGGCAAAACAGTCACATGCTATGCACTGAGGACTCAGTAGTTAGGCCTCAGGTTTTCTCTGTGGGTTCCTCATTGTGAGTCCTCCCTCCCTCACTCACTTTACAAATGTTTACTGAGTGTCTTCTATGTACTGGACACTGTTCAGGCACTAGAGATACAGCAGCAAGCAAAACAAAAACTCCTGCTCTCAAAGAATGTATTAGTTTCCAATTGCTGCTGTAACAAATTACCACACATTTAAGTGGCTCAAAACAACACAGATTTATTATCTTATAGTTCTGGAGTTCAGAAGTCTAAAATAGTTTCAGGCTTCCCTTTCTTCACCCCCATCTAGCCCTTTGCTTGGACCTCCCTTCCTTCCCTTGTCCATCTGGCAAATTCCCAGCATCTGTCACAACAAACTCTTTCTGAAGCCCCTGGGGGATAAGATGTTCCCTTGCTGGTTCCAGTTTCTAGAGGCTGCTTATAGTCCTTGGCTTGTGGCACCCTCCTCCCTCTGTTAAATCAGCAGCACAGCATCTTCTCTCCTCTCTGATTTCTGCTTCCATCTCCACACCTTCTCTCTTTGACTGATCCTCCTGCTTTCCTCTTATAAGGACTCTTGTGATTATATTGAGTACATCCAGATAATCCAGGATAATTTCCTCATCTCAGAATTCTCACTTTAATCACTTATGCAAAGTTTTATTTTATCACGTAAGGTAACATAATCGCAGGTTTTGGACATTAGGATGTGGACTGATTTGGGGCCTCATTATTCTACCTACCAAAGGAGGTTATATTTTAGTAAAGCTTTTTTTTCTTTTCTTTCTTTCTTTTTTTTTTTTTTTGAGTTGGAGTCCCTCTCTGTCACCCAGGCTGAAGTACAGTGGCGTGTTCTTGGCTCACTGCAACCTCGCCCTCCCAGATTCAAGTGTTTCTCCTGCCTCAGCCTCCCCAGTAGCTGAGACTACAGGCACACGCCACTGCACTGGGCTAATTTTTGTATTTTTAGTAGAGAAGAGGTTTTGTCATGTTGGCCAGGCTTGTCTTGAACACCGGACCTCAGGTGATCCACCTGCCTTGGCCTCCCGAACTGCTGGGAATACAGGCGTAAGCCACTGCACCTGGCCATAAAGCTCATCTGTACAGGATAAAGTTGAAGTTCTTGAATATGACTGAAATGAATTTCTGTGATGTTCTTTCTTGCTAGCCCTATCTCTAGTAATTCCCTGCTACAAATACATAGTTCAGCAATCCTGACCTTCTTCTATTACCCTCCCCACCTCAGAGCACCTCTGCTATTCTCACCCTTGTGATTTCCAGCTGTCTGCCAGGCCATACACCCCCATTCCCCTTCCCTACATCTCTACACCCTTTGTCTGGCAAAATATTCAGCAAGGGCATCACCTTGTATAAGAAATGGGGCCTCTCCCATTTACTCTCAAAAGATCTGTGCCTGCCTCTACCACCAACTTCATCACACTATATAGATCTGTTTAGGTGTTGCCTGTCTTGCTCCATTAGTTAAAAAGCTATTTGAGAGCAGGGAAGGTGTCGTTCATTTTTCTAGCCCCATCACTTAACATAGTACCTGGCACAAAGTAAGGGTTTAAGAAATGTTAAGTGAACATGTGAGTATCACTGAAATTGTTTATCAGTTAATTAGGAGAGGAAGAAGCAGGGGAAGAGAAGGGGAAAGAGTTTTTATCTTGAGTTGTTAAGAAAGTTTAGTAAAGAGTGGATCTCTGCTGGGTGTGGAGAAGGAACAGCAGACAAGGGGAAGACGAGATGAGATATACATGACTTTCAGGCAGTGAGGATAATGAGCCTCAGGCACTGAAGCCTCAGGGCCGCATTTCTCAGCAGGGTTGCTTTTGATGTGTGGCTGCTTTGATCCCTGCTGTGTAGCTATGGCCCAGGATGTTCTGGAATGAAGAAAATCTACTTATTGTATCCTGTTCTCGGGATCCATGGTGTGTGAGAGAAGAAACACTAGGGGAAAGGAGTGGTTTCCTGGTGGCAAAATAAAATCATTTCCCAAAGGTAAATAGTCTTTCCAACATGGTGGAGCACTGAAGCAGAAGAGAATATGCAGAGAGAGGACATGATAATGTAAGGTAGAGAGACACAGAACACAACTTAAAAGCTGAGATAAGATCAAATAGACAAATGCAGAAGGGCTGCATCCCACGGGAGAGGGGAGCAAACTGTTCTATTCATGGGAGCAACAGGACACTGGGCCATAGGTGGAGAGAATTTTTCTGCCTCTTGGACAAAATATGAGAACACAGGAAGTGACACTTCAAATGCCCCTACACCAAGGAACAGGGCAACACAGGTGGGCAGATCATGACTGGCAGAGAAACACAGAAGTAAGGAGAAACACAGAAACACACTGCTACCCCTCCCTGTATGGGAGGTCAAGGGGAACTTCCAATCGTGTAGTTTAGTTTTAGAGCATAAATTCTGTCACTAATTCTGTTCCAGTTAAATCAACCTTATTAAATGTAACTGGGGTATGAATTCAGTTATTCTCAAAAACTCCTTTTAGAAATAGTTTTCATTTTAGAAATGTTAAATGTGTACACTAGTCAGGTCCTGTTGACCATCGCAGACTAACCTAGTGTAAGTGTATTGCTATGTTAATCTGCCCAGGTTGTCAGAAAGAGAGAGGAGAATGTCATGAACTCTCAAAGAAAGGGAACATGTGGAACATGCTTTGGAGAATTATTGTTTGAAAGAAAATCAAACACTCCAATGCCACACATATTAAGCAGTTTAAAGAACAAACAACTGGGGTGGTCCCTGAGCAAATACTTGATGGGACTTGATTTGAAAAAGAAGCACTTTTTAGAATATGCTATATTTTATGGTTAATTGTCTTAACCCTATATCCCAGTATTCAAAGGGGTATGTAAGTGGAAGTGAAAATCACTATAGTTCTCCTACAAAGGTCTAAATTACATGTTTTAACCCATGGCAAGAACCAAGGCAAGACCCTTTTCTATTTTAATCAATGTTAGTATAGTTCCTGCCCATCATGAACACTCAAAAACAGTTGATAAGCTGGGAGTGATGGCTCATGTTTGTAATCCCATCGCTTTGAGAGGCTGAAGCAGCAGGATCACTTGAGGTCAGGAGTGGACAATATAGCAAGACTCCGTCTCTATGAAAAATAAAACAACAATTAATCAGGCGTGGTGGTGTGTACCTGTGGTCCCAGTGACTACAGAGGCTGAGGCAGGAGGGTCACTTAAGCCTAGGAGTTGGAGGCTGTAATGAGCTATAATTGTACCATTGCACTGCAGCCTAGGCAACAGTGTGAGACCCTGTCTCTCTTAAAAAAAATGATAGAATGAACATAAGGGATGAGAAGCTGAGGCATTGAGTCTGTAAAATTTGTGCTTATGAATGGGGATAATAACTAGGATAAAAGTCATGATTTCCCAAAGATGTGTGAGCCATTGAGGCTAGATTTTCTGTAGTTTAATCCTAGGAGAAAGTTAATAATATTCATACCTGCATTTTTATTGCATGTCCATTGTATGCTAAATATTGAGCTGGATAACTTAGCTATATTGTTTCTAATCCTCAGAATAAAGTCCCATAGTGTTATCCTGGTTTTACAAATGGGGAAATAGGTTATGAAAAGTTAAACAACTTTTCCAAAGTTACGTAGGTAGTAACAATTACTACATAGGTGGTAAGTGGCAGAATGGTGACTCAAACCTAGATCTGACTGCTACATAATTACTTTTTACTCATACTACAGTATCACAAACAGTGTCTCTGTTTTTAAAAGCTTTATTCCTTGTCATAAAATTAGTACATACTCATGATTATAAATTTGGAAAATATAGAAATATTTAGGAAAAACAAATCAACCATGATACCTCCACTGTTTTGTAAACATATGGTAATACAATTGATTCTCATTATTTGTAGAAGTTATGTTCTATAAAGTCACTGCAAATACTGAATTAGTGAATACTGAACTTTTGCTCCTAGCCGATACACAAGATTAGGCTACTGTAAGCCCAACATTTTTATCAATGAATCAATATATTACCTTATTTTATATTTATTTCTATTATAAAGACACATTATTTTATATATATTGCTGATTCATTAACATCGAACTCACAGCCAACAGCACTATAACTCAGACCTGAATGAAGTTTATCTAACATACACGTTTTCTCTGTAAGTAAGGCACATTGGCCTTGTCCTCAGGGACTCTAGACAGTATCTCAGAACCAGACTTTGTGGCCATTTCAGACAGTGAAATGGGCAACAAAAAGCAGAAAAATGTGGCACTAAACACACCTCAAAAAGGACACTTGTTTACAGTAGAAGAGCTGAAACAAGATGGTAGAATATCACCTTGTTTGACTTTGATGAGAAATGTGTATGTTGGGTGACTCAAATATTACACCACTCTGGGTATGTCTTTGAATAGCCATGAAAGTGCTGCAAGTACTGATTTGGGGGTTACAAATCCATTTTAGCAAGTAGGTGAATTTGCAAATATAGAATTATGAATAATGAGGATTGACTGTTTCCTTCTGAGGAGTCAAAAATCTGATTGATTTTATCAAAATCAAGAAACTATGGAAGAGGACTTTTCAGAAACATTGTCAAAGCTTTCTTATGTACAGACTTTGGTGCCACAGGCCTGACACAAATCCATTCTTCCATTTATTTCATTTAACATCTTTTGAGTAACTTCTAAGTATATGTTAATGTAGGAGCCAAGGGAAAATATCTACCTTGTGAAGGTTCACTGAAAAATCACATGACAAAAGCCAGCTTGGAGAAAAAGCATATAAATCTATTAGCATGCACACGGGGAGAGTCACGGAGTGATGAAATTCAGAAGCTCATATACTATCTGGAGGATACAGAAAAAATAGGGGCTCAGAGCATGGCCCAAAACAGATGATGGTAGTTAAATCAGGTTATATTGGCAAGACATGTTATGGGAGAGAGAAGAGAAGAGGAGGCCTGGCTAGCAAACATGGTCTTGTTATATAAATGAAACCTCACAGGTAGTAACCCTCAAAGAGAATAGATGGTAAATGTTTCTTTCAGACCTTTAAAGGGTTCTGACTCTCAGTTAATCTTTCCTAGATCTGGACAAGGGAAGGCCTGCCTGCATCAATGCAGATTCTCTACAGATGTAAATCTCCTTCACAAAAGACAGCTTGGTAGAGCTACTTCTGTTTACAGGATTTCTAAACAGCTATCTCAGAATATGTCAAGGAAATATATTTTGGAGTGAAATAGTTTGATTTACTTCACTAGGTACTGTGATAGGTATTGGAGTTAATAAAAATGAACAAGAAAGTTCTTACTCTCCAGAAACTCATGGTTTGATGGAAGAAGCCAGGCATATAAACAAAATATTTTAACAAAATGTGGTAAGTTCAGTAATGGACACAGATACAGGGTCTTTTGGGAGCACACACAGGAGGAGATCCACTTAGTAGGGTAGGTGGTGCCTCAGCTGAGTACTAAGAAATTAGTCTGATTTAGTCAGGTGAAGGGTGGCAGAGATTGGTGACTATTACTGTGGATACTATGCAATAACATAGTAGATGTTAAAGTCTAATAAATTTGATTCAGAAGTCTTTGGAAACTATAGGTAAGATAATTAATTACCAATTCTTCTAAACTATATCTTCCAGATATCACAGATTTTATTGTATCTCTTCTAGCCTAACCTGCAATGTCTGCATCATCATAGTATGAGGAATACATGTAACATGCCTTAAGTGTTTTGTTAGATAGGTAAAGAATCTTGTCTTCTTGTAGCATGTACCAAGGTAACCGTACTTATGTTAGTTTTCCACGTAGATGGTAGGCTCACTTCAAGGCAGAGTGCTTTGTTTAAAAGTCTGCAAATAGAAACCATTGTCTACTACATGACAAAGAGCTAGCAGTTGAATATATCTAGCTCAGCCTCTGCTTCCTGAGAGAATTATAGGTAGTTTAATCTAATCAATTTTGAGGAAAATTGTATACAGATTCCCTTAAGAGTATATTTTATGATTCCAAAGGAAGTTTATACAAAATCTGAATTGCTCTATTAAACTTTCTTTTTTTTATATCTTGTTATACTTAGAAGCAAAGATTAGATGGGGAGAGATAATTATCTTTTTTTTTGTTTTGTTTTTTAAGAGTGTCTCACTCTTTTGCCCAGGCTGGAGTGCAGTGGTGCAATCATGGCTCACTGCAACCTCAAGCTCCCTGGGCTCAGTGATCCTCCCATTTCAGCCTCCCAAGTAGGTGGGACTTCAGACCTACACAACTGGGCTACTTTTTGTATGTTTTGTAGAGATGGGGTTTCACCATGTTGCACAGGCTGGTCTTGAACTCCTGGGTTCAAGCAATCTGCTTGTCTCGGCCTCCCAAAGTGCTGGGACTACAGGCATTAGCCACCATGCTTGGCCTTATCGTCCATTTTTAATGTAAGGGCAGTCTCATACATTTTTCTTTTCTAGGTGGTTGTGTGTTTTTATTTTCAAAAAGTAATATTGTACATGATTGCAATTAAAATAATACCAAGGATATACACATTAAGAAATAAGACCCTTTTATAGCTCCAAAATTCAGCAACCACTATTTATCAATTTCTTATAACTATCTAACAGTAATATTCTATGCAGGTATTAACATATACATCTATAGCTAAATTTTAATGGATGTCAGAATGAAAAGAGATGGATAAGTTTTCTAGGAAGACAGTTCCTTCATACTCTATTTTCTCTAAAAGGGCAATGATATGTTCACAACTTTTAAATTTTCTGGGCACAAAAGCAATAAATGGTCTAGAGATATTTCTGTTTTAATTTCAAGGAAAAGGGCACTATTATCAATTGAAGGCATACTGTATGCACATTCTGTACTAGGCACTTTATACATGTCATTTGAACTCTCAAACATTTAATGAAGAAAATATTATCCCCATATTTTAAATAAAAAGCCTGCATCTCAGAAAGTTTAAGTAACATTTTAAAGGTTTCACACAGCTGGTAAGTAATGAGTCCCAAGAACGCAGTTCTGTGTGATCCCCAAAATCCGTGCTCATTCCATATATATTCCAGATGCTGTGCATTATGTTTGATATTTTGATTATTAATACAGACAGTCGATATTAGCTTAATGGTTAAAAGATTTCTATCAGAGATCTGTACCTGTAAATTCACCTTTTTAAAATTTGTGAATAACATCACTTTGTATTTGACATTATAAAGCTATATTTAGTAGAGCCAAATCCCTTTTAAGAAGAGATTTCCATAAACTAAAAAGAGCTGCATCAGAGGAGGCCTGCAGATGGCACTGCTGCCTGAGAGTCACTTAAAAAAATGCATAAAGAATTACTTTAGAAATTATCCAATGCTGATTCCAAAAGTTAAATTTCAACCAATATTTGAGTAATTTATAATTTGTGTAATTCCTTCCAGTTTATGGTTGATGTTGAAATTTAATTTTCACTTTAATGAATGAGTAGAGTAATGCTTAGTAGCATTTCTATCCAGTAAAAGGTAGACTATAAGCCTGTGTGGATGGGACACACGAAGATCCATTAAGTTGGAGAAAAGAAAGAGATTCAGATTCTTTGCTTGGGCATAAGGTGCTGCCTGACAGATCAGATTACTGAGCAATCAGAAGACAGATTGAGACTGCTAAGATCTAAAGATGAATGCAGGAATTTCCGAGTTATAAATCAGAAACCTAATGAAAACATGAATACAAAAGTCTGAGACATTGTATGTAATAAACAAAAATGGCAGGTCTTTTATCACTGTATTTTTAGTGTTACCATGAAATTTTTTTTTTTTCTTTTTTGAGATGGAGTTTTGCTCTTGTTGCCCAGGCTGGAGTGCAATCGTGTGATGTTGGCTCACCGCAACCTCTGCCTCCCGGGTTCAAGCGATTCTCCTGCCTCAGCCTCCCAAGTAGCTGGGATTACAGGCATGTGCCACCACACCCGGCTAATTTTGATTTTTTAGTAGAGACAGTGTTTCTCCATGTTGGTCAGGCTGGTCTCGAACTCCCTACCTCAGGTGATCCGCCCGCCTCGGCCTCCCAAAGTGCTGGGATTACAGCATGAGCCACCGAGCCCGGCCTCATGAATTTTTAAGGAAAGTTATTGCAAATCTTTAACCCTAGCTAATCATATAAGCTTTAGAAGACAAAAAGGTACTTTTTCTTGAGTAGTTAAGAGATATAAAGTTCTGGAGATAGACTACTCCAAGATTTTCATAGGGTCATATCTGGATGATAAGATTATAAGTGATTTAAACTTTCATTTCCAAATCATCTATATATATATTTTTAAATATGAAATAATCAATAAATATTAAATTTTAAGATAACCAAAACCATTGTTCTCATTCCTTCTGTCTGTCTCTTATTAACACAAAACCTTTTTTTTTTTTTTTTTTTAGTTTTAATGCTAGGGGTCCCTAGTAGTGAATGTGGGGTGTTCTGCACAGATTCTTTCAGAGTTGAGTCATTTATTCCTCCAGCTGTCAGGAATATTGGCTACATTCCTCTGTAGGAACTGTGCTTGGCTAAAGGGAACTACGTTACCAAGCTTACATCTCTTCCCCAGGATCAGCCCATATCCATTGACTGGTTTATATGAAGGTAAAAGACCCAGCCCCATTTCTTAATTTGGGACAATTCTGAAAAGTCATCACAGCTCCAGGACCCCCCATGGGATCAGCTGAGGCCTTTATTGCAATTGCATTGTGGTTAAATTTTTTCTTTTGCCCCATCCCACCTCCATCACTTTCTTACAAATGTCATTCTCAAGTAAACCTCATAAACACAAATATTTGTCTCAGTATTGTGGGGAACATGATCTAAGACAAAACTAGTAGTCCTAAGAAGCTGACATCAACTCCCAGCCAACTTAGCAAAGCTACAATCACATATCACTCAATTGTTTTCTGGATTGCATAGTTTTTGACAAGCAATCTACCTTCATTCTTACTTTTTGTTACTCTGTATATGTTTTGTCTCTGTTAAGATTTTTCTTTTTATTACTGGTTTTCAGCAACTTGATTATATGTGCCTTGGTGTGGTTTTATGGTTTTTTTTTTTTTTTTGCTTGAGGTTACTTTAGCTTCTGTGAGTTTATGTTTTTCATCACATCTAGAAAAAAATTAGTCACTATCTTTGGCCAATAATTTTGTGTTCTTCCCCTTCCTTCTCAGCCTCCAATTGCACATGTTAATGTTTCATGTTTTTACACAGCTCACTGAGGCGCCTTTCATTTTTTTTTTTGTTTTCTCTTTATATATTGTTTTAGTTTCTACTGATATTTTTGAATTCACCAACCTCTCTTCTGCTGTATCTAATTTTCTGTTAATCCCATTCCATGTACTTTTTTCAATTTGGATATTGCATTTTTCTTTTTTTGAATTTTATTTGAATCCTTTTTATGTCTTCCATTTCTATTACTTTATTTCTGATTTCCTTCTTATCCTAGAATATTATATTTATAATAACTCCTTGGAAGTTTGCCTGTTAATTCCATTACCTCTACCATTTCTGGGTATGTTTTGATTGATTCATTTTTTCTCCTGACTCTGTGTCATATTTTTTGTTTCTTTGCATGTCTAGTAATTTTTGATTGGATGATCAACATTGTGATTTTTACATTGCTGAATGCTGGATTTTGCTGTTTCTTGAGTGGGAAACTTTGTTCTGGCACACAGTGCTACTTGAAGACCAATTTGAACATTTTAAGGCTTGCTTTTAAATGTTAGAGTAAATCCATAGCAGTTTTTATTCTAAAACTAATTTGGCCCTGCTACTAAAGCACAACCATGTTGAGGATGTCACCCAATGTCCCCTGTATTACAAGCTTTCTCCATTTTGGCTGATGGGAATGTTAACTATTCTTAGCCCTGTGAGACCCAGGAACTGTTCACTGCTTTCCAATCATTCCTTCCTTGGCTTTGTTACATACTACTCAAGTCATTTCCTTTACCCCATGCTAATTAATACTCAACAAAAACCTCTAGGGAGGACTACTCTGCAGATCTCTGGAGCTCTTTTTCTTTGCAGCTGCCTGAGTGATTCTGAACTCAGTCATCTTTGGTTTCTTAATTGCAGTGAGACCACTGGGCTTTATTTTGGTTCCTCTGCTGGCAACTGCCTTCAGGCAATAATTTGGGGAAATCACAAGGCTCATCACCTGTTTTCCCTTTCTTGGGGATCATAGCCCTGCATTACCTGTAGTCCAATGTTTGAAAAGGGTTGTTTCATATATTTTAGCTCATTTCCTAGTTGCTTATGATAGAAGGGACAATTTGGAAGTCCACTAATATACATGAAGCTATGCTTTGGTAGAAAAATTGTGAGTTTTTATAATGAGCAAAAGTCGAACAATACTTTTACTTGTCTAATAAATTCTGTTTCCTCACTACACATTCTGAGAGGTTTTCAGAAGACATGAAAACAACTAACATATATGTTTCTCCCAGTTCTGAGAAAACAAAAAATTCTTAATAAAATTTAATTCTGAGTAAATACATAAGTCTGAGTTGCTGTACTTACTGTATTTAGAACTGTTAAATTTATTTTGGTGAAACGATTTTCTTTCAATTTAATTCAATATTAAAACTAGCTATCCTTCATTTCTTTCCCAGAAATTCTTCAACAATACCACCCCCCCCCCCCCACACACACACGCATGCATGCACACACATTCTCTCTCTCTCTCTCCACTTTCAAAATAAAAGGGTGGTATATCTCTTGGTCGTACAGATTACCAGGATATAAAATTCCATAACCATCTTTCATTTCACCAAAAACGAGGTAAAGAAAATATTACCACTGATAGGGTAGAAAATATATTGTGAGATACAAGAAAAGAAACTTGATAGCAAAAGAGTTTTAATCAGTAGAGATCTTAAACTCAATACAAGGCAAGAGGAAAGGACATAAAAATCGAGCATGGGCTTGCTAAATTCAAGATTTAAATATATTGCCTTTCTTTCACTACAATCACAACTCAGTTAGGTAGATACTTTAATTCACATTTTACAGATGAGAAGATTCAGAGTTTAAGTTTCCCAAGGACAGAAAGGTAAGTCAGTGGGAAATTCCATGTACATTCCATTACTAAATGCCACATAACTGTTTGGATAACATGAGAAGAGTGGGTCATTATATGATACCAATTAGAAGATATTAGGGATGGTGGAGGCAGTAATTTCTGGGATAAGAACTATAATTTACAGAATAACCAGACATCATCTGATCTGGTGAAACCTGTGCATTCCCACAATTAGGCTTTTTCACACTTTCTCTCTTTAAATGTGCAACACCTTCCCCATCCCCTCTTTACTTGTAGCAGTTGATTTTGCTTCTTATATCCCGAGAAAGCAACTACCACCAAATCTACCAGTCAACTCATCTATATTTGAACTTAAAGATCTTTATGTTAGAATGGAATCTATCCATGTTCCAGCTTAGGCGAAGCCCTTCTGAAGATATCCATTCCTTCCTTCCTCATCAAATTTTCCTTCTTGACTAGATTAAAAAATTTCAACCAGTAGGCATAATCAGAACCTTTGTCTCATAATGAAAAGATAGTTAATAAGGCTCATCAATTGTCCGTAATTTTGTTTTGGTTCATGTCTGTCCAAAGCAACAGAAAGGACCACATTTTTGCTAAGATCTCTTCTAGTGCTATAATCCTAGGTGATTCTAGTAAAAGCTAATATTTATAGAGTGCTTATTCTATGTGAGACACTGTGCTAACACTTTACATGCATTATCCTACTTAATCCTCGCAATCCTAAAAAGAGGTACTATTATAATATTCATTTTATAGATAACAAAACTGGGGCTTAGAGAAGTTAAGTAACTTGTCTGAGTTTACTAGCTAGTTAATAGCACAGTAGGATTCAAACCTGACTGGCAGAGTTTATGTTATTAAAGCATTGTACCATGTATTTTGTAATCTCAATTGCATGTACATTAATGCAAATGAAAGTTGCCTGCCTTTATTATTTATATATTTGTCTATAATACAAAAGCAAAATTATACTGTTACAAAACCCCAAATAATTTTAATCTCAATTTGCAACATAATCCACATTTTACATATCTATAAACAATAAAAGTTTTAGTATTCAAATGCCTTAGAAAGAATTCATTTTGGTTTAATAATTTATAGCCAGGATAAAGTCATATTTATAATTTATAATTTTCTGTCCAGGTTTTTAATAAAAATCAGTAATGTTAAATGGAATACTATCATTTTATAGAGAAACAGTATGAAATTACATTGAGAAATGAGAACAGTCATTAAACATTAAGATTTTATTACAAACCATGCATTATATATTTCTTTACACTTAAGGAATAGATATGAAACAATCTTGGAGTAAAAATTAGAAGGCAACTTGCTTCAAGTTTGTACCAAGTTAATCAAGCAGAAACCTGAAGAACCTTGTTTTAAGATGAGAGTCATTTATACTTGGCAGGCATTTTCTTCCAATGAAAAAAAAAAGTCAATGTGCCATTATCTTGACACTTATAAAAATGTTTATAAAAAGCATTTAGGCCATTGATTCTCACAGTTGGCTGAATATTGGAATCACCTAGATTAAAAAAAATACTAATCCCTATACAACATCCCCCAAATTCAGATTTAATTAGTGTAAGTTAGGCCCTGGGCATACAGGCTGTTTCAAAATTCCTCGGGTGAGTCTAATGTGCACCAGTTTGAAAACCACTAGCTTAGAGACCTGTTCCATCATCATAGAAGTCACTCTTTAGCTGAATGATTCTATATGCCCTGATTTCAGTGGGTAGTGTTGTTATTTTAAACATCTGATAGGTGTATCTCCCTTGATTAAAAAATAAATACCTTATGGAAGAGATTATATGTTTTATTTATCATTGTCTCCGCATATCTGGAACAACGAAAGGCACATAGCAGTTGCTAAATAAATATCTTTTGAATGAATATATGATTGCCTTATACTTCTTTTATATCCCCATCTTCTAATAGATTATGAAAACTAGAATTCAAAATATATATACTGAACAAATGAATGACTGAAGCAGTTGGGGATAATATTTAAGGCAAAACCAAATCTGATAAAATACACACATATTTTAAAAACACATACATATATATAAATAGATCAAAAGTGGAAAAAGAATATATAAAAGAGTGCAACATTTGGCAGCTGAGAATTATTTCATTGAGTTTTCAAATATTCTTCACATTCTTATACTTAGAAACAAAGAAGTAACCCCAAACAACTAATTCATTAGCTAATATCTCAGAACTTGCACATTTGCAGATAAATTTTCTTTTAAAAACAGAATTATAGTTTAATCCCTAACACAGCTCAGTTTTCAAAATTCAAGTAAATAAAATTTTAGCACACATCATGATAGCCTTACTGGATAGCTGTGTTAAAAACAAAAAGTATTTGGTATCATCTATTGTTATGTGCTCTCAATTGAGATCTAGTTAGTTTCCTAAGAGTCTCACATTGATAACTATTTTGGCACTTCCTTACATAATGTGTTTATTTAGAAATACCTTATTAATGACAGACTTCCTTTTGAGTAGCTACATTCTCAGATATGGCTTCATTTATCAAAGTTCCACAAGTATTACATAATTTTTAATTCAGTTAGTATCTTAGACTACGGAACTTTGGTTTTCTTAAAATCAGCATTGGTTGCTTGATTGTAGGTTTGTCACCAAAAAGTGCTGCTTCACTCTCCGTGGTTGGAAATCTTTTCTGATATATCAAAGGATATTCCTTCTGAAACTTAAAAATGAGGTGAGAAATTAGAAGGTATTTAACATTATTTCCCAAGCTGAAGCAGTGCTCAACATTTTATAAGAATTCAGTGTTTTTCTCAAAGACGTAGTATAGAGATTAGTATCCTTTCATTTTATCCTTGCCTTTCCCTCTCTCTTCTCATGTGAATACTATAAGATCTCTTAGATCTCATTAACATTAACATTTTAGGATTCTTTCTCTTCCAATGTTAATTCTCCCCCTAAATTCCAGATCTTCTTTCCCACTGATAAAACCTACGAAGGGCATAGGCATCTAGTATTCATATTTCTTTCAGTGTCTCAGACGTAGAATTAGACATGCCAAAATCATGTGGCTACTGGGCTTTCAGAGCTAAAAATTCTAAAACATAGTGATAAGTCACTCAAAGATACATATCCATACCTTATAAATTGCTTTCCCAGGCTAATCCAAGCTATAATTATACAAAATACCAGTGAAAAAGGAGAGTATATATTATTACTGTTGGTATTATTTTAAAATTCAGGATAAAGAGCAAAATCAGGTAGGTACTCACATGTTTTAGGTTAACGCACATATACAAGACATCATAATATATAGTCTATATAACTCAAACTTAAAATCTAAAATATTAAAATAAGAAAGTAGATTCTAAATGTTATTAACAACCAGGAACAGCACATTAGAAAATATTTACATGATTGAGAACTTGCTCATTCTCTTACCTGTTTTAGTTTTTTTCTTTTCTCCTTTAGAGGTAAACTCCTGTTTTTAATAATATTTTCTAAAAGTTCTGCAATTGCAGCTTGAGAGGTAGAAACTTTTTGCTCATCAAACTCCTGAGCACTAATCTGCTTACAGTATGAGTAAGTTGGCAAAGGAGCAAATAGTCCATCTCCAGGATTTTCAATCTGTAGTGAACAAAATGATATAACTCTGTTAATTCTGGTCATGTTCTTATATGATAAAGTATTCTTTTGATGGGATCTAGAACCTATTAATTTACCACCAATCAAACATTCAGCCATTAAAAAAACTATGTATTATGCAGTAGAGGTATGTAAGTCAGTAGGTTCTAAACCCCAGCTCCATAATCTACTTGGTTTGCAGCATTCAACAATGTATTTAACTTTTCTTGGTCTGTTTCTTCATCATTAAAATGGAAATTACATAAGAAAATGTATAGAAAGGGCTCAGCCCACAATAAGCATTAAATAAAGACAGGTATTATAATTATTACCATTAACTATGGATTTTATTCTTTTAACTATAAAATAACAATCTAAGTGTTATTCTAATGCATCTTAAGACTTTAATGTTCTGACAGTGCAGGTAGTAGATGATCAGCATATTTACTGAAATGAAATATTTTTAGTTTTCATGTATTTTTTTTTTTTTTTGAGGCCTAGGGACATAGGCAGAGCTTCTAACATCTTCTGATAAGAGAAAGAAATTCTAGGAGATAGTTATAATTATAAGCCAGGGCAATATTAGAATGGTATGTATGGGAAAAACATAAACATGTGTTGGGCAGCCAAAGACAGAATACAGTAGATGTCTGTTATTTTGGCTGCTCAGTATTCCTTCTCTCCTTCTTTTAATAGTTCCTTCCCATTTTACCCCTCTACCTTCACCTTTTGTGAAGAATAAATTCTCCTTTAATTTGTGTAGAACCAATCAGAGTGAGGCCCTATCTCCATCATACTCACTCTTAACAACCTAAACGACGCATATTTAACCTCAACTATGCTAAGAGTCTACATCCAGAGCTTTTAAATTAGAGACGGAGGAATGGCTCTTTTTCCTTTGAATTGCAAATGTAAGGCTCTAACTCATGAACTTCAACTAGCCACATTCCTCATCATGTGAAGGAGCCATTGTCAAACACAGGATCAACACAGAAATAAGAGATGGAGGGATGGAAAGAGTCATATAGCTATTCGAGTCCCAGATTCTGTCTACATTCCTGACTTTTAGAGGTTGTTTATGGGAGCTGATAAAGTCTCCCTTTTTGATTAAGCTATTTTGAGATGAGTTTGCCACTTGCAACTGACTATTGCAGAGAATTTTAAGACTCACAATACTTACATGTCCCTTTTTTAAGTAGTCAAGATGTTTTTCCACTGCAGTCTGTAAGTAAGAGGGTACTTGAAGAATTTCCTGATGATGATCCATTAAGAAAGAAACTAATCTTCCAGCAAGAAGCTCATCAAGATCCACTTCTTCAGCACAGCATAACACACATCGAGAAAAGGTATGTATCATCTAGAAAAATATTAAAAGATGTGAATTTAAAAAGCTAAGGTTGCATACAAACTAGAATATCGGTAATTTCCAGGTAGCATTATGTGAAGTATTGGGAAAAAGTGGTAAGCAGCCCTCAGTTTAAAAATGAGGACAACGATTTATACAGTTAGAAATGTAAGAATTTGATTATACATAAATCCTTTTTAAAGTTTTTCCATGGCTGAGCATGGTGGTTCATGCCTGTAATCTAAGCACTTTGGGAGGCTGAGGTGAGAGGCTCACTTGAGGCAAGGAGTTTGAAGCCAGCCTAGGCAACATAGTGAAACCCTATACCTACGAAGAAATAAAAAACTAGCCAGGCATGATTGTGCATGCCTGTGGTTCCAGCTACTTGGGAGAGTGAGGCAGAAGGATTTCTTGAGCCCAGGAATTCCAGGGTGCAGTGAGCTGTGATCACACCACTGTACTCTAGCCTGGGAAACAGAGCGTGATCCTGTGTAACCAGAAAAAAAATAAATAAATAAAAAGTATATCCTTAATGTAATTCCCAAGAATTATAAAAGGCTTTGGTTTTTCTACAATTTTGTCACAATTTTATCAGTAAACACCATAGGTTCTATTAATACCACATATATATGTTGCTTAAGCTTAAAGATTGTCAGAGAACAATAACTAATTACATTAAATGAATCCCACAGAAAAACACAAACCAGGAGAATGTGTAACATATAGAACACTTCTATTCATAACTGGTTGCAAAGCTGATGCCATTTAGCTTTTGAAATGCTGGAAAATAGTTTTTAATAATGTTTATTCTGTCAGTCTTTAGACAGCAATTTAAAACACACATTTTTCAATTCCATCTTATGGGATCTTCAAATCCTGGGATAAAATTGATTACTCTCACTTATTACTCTCGTTACTTTCACTTATATCTATGCAACCCTCTAACTGTAACACCACACACACACACACACCCCTCATTCTAAAATACTTAGAAATCAGAATTGTTTTAAATATTTCACACATAGTAGATGATCAGAATATTTATAGAATTGATACATTTTTAGTTTTATTCCTACACATCAGTCGGGGTTTCCTGTCTCCTTCCATGGCTCAGACCTCAGCCTTTTGCTCTTTCTTCACATTCTTAGCCTTGTACAGCTCATCTACTCTCATAGCTTCAAGTACCATCCCTATGTAAATGACCAAAACAATTTGCATTCTCCCCTGATCTTTCTTCACCTGGCTCATATTTCCAACATTCTGTTGGACAAATTTCAATTTCTCTTGGAGGTTCTATGACTTCAAATCTTAAAAGTGCAAAACCAAAATTATCACCTTCCCAGTCATGTCTCTGAAAACATCTTCCTCTATAAACTTCCTAGCTTTTTAATAGTGCTATAATTACTCAAGAATAATTCTTCTTCTTTATATTAGGTCTGTCATTGTTAAAGAACTGTCTTTAATAACGCGTGGAAGAAAGCATAACTCCGGATTCCTTGGTATAAGAACCTCTTGTAAATTGAAGTTGCATTTTGAGGAAGTGGTGACTTAAAAAAAAAGAGAGAGATTAAAGATACTATTTCAAGAGTTCATTTCCAATCAATTGTCTGCATATAAATGCCCTTGTCCTCATTTTCACAAGGAGCCTAAGGCTGTTTGGCAATAGTGCTTCCCAACTTCTTGTCCACAATGACCTACTTTTCCATTACTATATTCTCTGAAACACTGACTTACTGTATTAAGTTCCATTAGTTCTCTGTGTCCACAGTTATAGTCTCCTTAGGCTTTCAACAGTACCTACATTTCTTCTTCCTTATCCACCAAACAGAATTGGCACAAGGCAACATAACGTGGTCTGACTGGTCAATCACTATGAAGTGATTCAGGATGAATGAGCAGGCAAAGTCCTTAGCCAGGATTAACATCAGCATGTGAAAGTATAACAGAGTGTGCACAAAAGATTAATACACCAAAATTCTGCTGCTAGGAAAGGTTAAAGAGCCTTTCCAACCTAAGAATCTAGCACTTTAAGACTAAGACATCACTTGAGTAGTACTTTTACGTAGTTTGGTTTTGTTATTTTGGTTTATGAATCAGACTTATTCTTTCTATAAGAAATCAACTTACCAGTGACCTCGTACCCATTGCATCATGAAGTTCGGGCATATCAACATTTTGACTCATTCGGGAAATCATACGCATTAAAAGTTGAAGCTTTCTACGATTTGGTGGGGGAAGTAACAAACAACATAACTGTAGAGCATCGATGGCAACCCTCTCTAAATGAGGTTGCAGCAAGCCTAGAATACAAAAATACCCCCCCAAAAAATCATCAATGACACTAGTTGCTTTCATACTACCAGTATATACAGCTATATAAAGAAGGTAAAATAATATCTTAGTATTTCATCTTTTAACTATTTCTAGAAATTACGTTCCTCTAAAGCATGGTAAGATTCTCATTATTTTCTTTACAACTTATTTCTAAGTATTAAAATTCTTCACTTATTACAAATAAAGTGACTCAGAATAAATGAAATTGCAAAAAAGAAAATAAGTTCCTTAGGTAAACAGAATAAATCTTGGTTATGTCACAGACAAAAGTCTTTTTAAATAATTCCTCTTGGAGGAAAAAAAATTAAGCAACTTCAAGGAAGAAAAGCCAGGTAAGCAAAACACAGAGTTAGTAAACACTAAAAGTTAATATTGCATGCATTGAAAGCAACAGCCTTACTTTGTGTGCCAGTCAACATAGAAGAAGCTGGAAGTAAAGAATTTTCTGAAAGTTCTATTGTACTTTTGCAGAGTCTTTTATTGATTGTGGCACTAGACTCTCCGAGTTCACTTTCCATAGCTGTTTGCACACTTGTGCTGCCTTGTCCAACATTTGGTTTCATGATAATTTCAGCCACTGGTGTATTGATATAACTATTCCTTCTTGTACTACTTCTTAAAAGCAAACTCTGAGACCTACAAAGCTGTTTTGACTTGCATTTCCCATTATACAACTCCTCTTGGTCTTGAACAGTCAAAGTAGAGTTTCTCTTAAAACCAGCACTGAATGGCTTTTGAATAGTTTCCTCTGAATGAAGATTCAACAGGAATTCCTGTTTGGGCTTAGACTCTAAAAACAGTTTATTATTTTGTCCTTCTATGTTCGGAAAAGATTGATGAAAGACACTGGATGCCTCTTTACTTGAATTCCCTGGCACATCTACAATTCCTTCCAAAGAACAGCACCTTGGTTTGCTGTTAGAGGATAGATCATGCATATTACTTAACCCTATTAAATTATGACAACTTCCTCCCATTATGTCATTAGCACTCACTCTTCTGTTTCTTAAATTAACTAGCTGCATTTTCTTAGCACATCTTTCTTGAAATCCTGGATTGCTTATCTGTAGTCTCTCAGTAGAATCTGATTCTTCTTTGTTTTTTTCTCTATGAAGCAGACTGAGAAGAAGGCACTCAGTTGATTTGAAGGAATTCAAATTGTTTAAGTGAAGGAATTTTGAAGACTGTGGATCATCTTGAATTTTATGTATCCCACTGGATCTATCTGAAACTGTGATGTAGCCACAAACAACTACCAGGAAATGAAACAAAAATTAAGATGCAACTGTATGACAGTGGACAAAAATAAAACAAAAACAATAGTAAAGTTAAAAAATAAAGCATTACTATAGTATATATTGTTAGTATAGTATACACAGTAGTTGCTTAATTCAGAAGCCACTTAAATAGGACACATGCAACATTCGGTTACAAACGTGCAAGACAGATGAGTGGTTTTCCCATTTGTAATATAACTTTAAAAAATTATTTCAACAGCCTAATTAAATGGATTGAGCCAGAATACATTTAAAAAATCTGTTCTCAGTCTGCAAGTACTAGAAACCTCATAAATATAAGATAATTGTGGTATAATAAAATACATATATTTGATCTTTGTCCTTGGTACCTGGTATGGAGCTCCTAAAATCCTTGAAATTTCCTGAATGATAGAAGTCTTTAGTTACTCATAACAAGCCTATTTCAGCGTATCTGAGTTCATGCTAAGGTAACTGAGGGCCGGCCATGGTTTGAATTTTCATCACCAACTACAACCTTGTGGGAGGAGAAAGGGGCTAGAGATTGAGTTCAATTGACAACAGTGACCAATGATTTGGTCAGTCATGCCTTGGTAATTAAACTTCAATTAAAACTCTAAAACATGCAGGCTGAGGGAGTTTTCTACGTTAGTGAACACATGGATGTGCTGGGATCACGGTATGACCAGAAAGGGTAGAGAAACTCTGTGCCACCCCCACCCTCATACCGTGCTCTGTGTAACTCTTCCATTTGGCTATTCTTGAGGTCTAGCTTTTATAATAAACTAATAGTCATAGTTAAAGTGCTTTTCTGAGTTCTGTGAATCATTGTAGTGAATTATTGAGTCTGGTAGGGGGTTGAGGGAAGTCCCGAATTGGTAGTTGGCTGGGCGGAAGTATGAGTAACCTGGGAACCTTATTTCACTGAATTTTAAAATAATTTGTAGGCTGCCACCTTTATATTTACCTATGGTTTTAGATCTTCTAAATTATAAGAAAGTTGAAAACTTTAACAAAATGAACTAAAATCAGTAAAATCCATACATACCCAAAATGTTTACAAATAATTCGTAATATTCAAAAGTAAGTAGAGGTTCAGGGAGATCTAGAAAATAATCTGCGATTGTTCTGAATACATCTCGTTCAAATCCAACATAAGTTGGATTATTCATATCATTGCTTCTTGGCCCTAAGAAGTAGAAGGCAAGAGAAAAAGGTAAAGTATATTTTAATTTAAATACAATTTTTAAACATAAAAAGTATAAAATCTGTATTTCATGAAGGAGCTAGGTTTAACAACAAATTCTGCCACAGTTCAAAAATTTAAAGGGTGTATCTCATTCTTCCTCATTATCTTTCCACTAGAAGCAGTCAATTGCTAGTATTTTGTTTAACATTCGTATACCTGAAAAATCATACATAAAGCAAAATTTTAATATCATTTTAAAAGCATTAGGGAAGCTTGGTTTAATAAGATTTTATTGTAATTCATTTTGTAAAGGAAAGAATATTTGGACAACACAAATAATTCCTTCAAATTGTCTTTTTGTAAATTTACATGTTCATGAATATATTTTGTCTGACATGAAGCATAGCCTTAATGAATTTAAATAATATCTTTACATTGTTGTTTCTTAAGCTTGACACAACTATTGAAATAATCATACCTACTCATTTGTGTTTTCCTCAAAAATAAGATCTGATCTCATTTTATAGATAAGAAAACTGAGGCTGAGAGTACCTTGCCCAAGATGAAAAAGACTCTGGTAGCAAAGTTTGAATTAGAAGTTAGAGCAGTGTAAAATAAGCGCAAGGCCCAGGACTTTTAAAGCTACAACAACATTTAAAGTGTGGTTCATAGATTATATCACAGAATCATCCAATGTGCCTATTAAAAATACAAAGTCCTCTATGGAGACCATAATCCATGAAGGCGGGGCCAGAAATTTACTGACCTAGAAATGTTTGCTTCTGGTTCACTAATTGAGTGTTTTCCAAACACTAACCTGAGAATCTTCACTATAGTAATCTTCTGGAGGCATATATATATTTAAAAGATTCCTGACCTACAGAATCTCTGGAGAGTCTCTTTAGTGACTGTGGTATGCAGCTAGGTTTTAGAGCCATTATACTATCTTTCAAGTTAAAATGTTTCTCTTCCCAAGTCCAAATAATATTTCTTACTTCTCTGTTTCCAAACTTTTGTATGGACACACAAATGTGAGCAAACACTGAAAAAGAATTAAAGAAAACAATTCACACACACACACACACTCTTAACAACAGAGCAAAATAGATATTTTTCTAAGGACATAAGAAATAGTATGTGGAATAAAAGATTTGATAATCATTAGAAAGTTCTCTAAGACAGAAAATACATGTTTACAGGAATTAAAAATATTAAAAATATAGAATTTATAGAGAATCTAGGTTTGAGCTCTAGCTCATTTGCACTAAAAGAAGATACTCTAAGCTTTGGCTTTCTCTGTTGGAAAAATTGGGATGGTATACTGATTACTAATTCCTACATCTCACAGAATTACTCTGGGGGATCGAATAACAAGTAAAGTAAGTCTTAACACTGCCTCTGGCTAAATACATTGTTGCTAATTTGGAATCCAGTAAGTTATATAATTGGTATCGTTTAGGTATTACATAGACTGAAAAGAGAAGGAAGACAGAATCCCTGAAGACCAGATGTCAGAGAAATCCCTGTCAGTATGCCTATCTGAATTCCTAACCATGAGCAAAGGAATGAAAGAGAGGAATAGCTAACTATACCTGGAAAGTAGAAAGACAAATTCAAGTCTTAAGTTCATAATAAAGATTTTAATCTTAATTTGATAAAATGTTTCTGTAAATATATTTAATTTATTGCTATTTATTCAATGTCATTTTATCATATTGACACCCAGTGGACAACAAAGGAATATAAAGTTACCCTGAACATTAATAAAACCCTATTAGCATTTAGAAAATGCTAATTTTGTATGAACTAGAAAATTATACTTGTAACTATTAAAACATAATTTAGCTTTTGATGATTTAGCTTATATCTTTGTACATTTAAAAAATTAACTTTGAAAGCAATTAGGATTTTGTACTCATACTAGGGTTTTATGTTACAAAAATCAATTATCACTGATCACTACGAAAAGCTTGATCAATTAAATGCTAAAAAAATTTCTGGATTAGTGACTGGTAAGGTTTGGATCTGTCCTCACCCAAATCTCATGCCAAATTGGTAATCCCCGGTGTTGGAGGTGGGGCCTGGTGGGAGGTGATTGAATCATGGGGGTGTATTTCCCCTTTGGTGCTGTTCTTGTGATACTGAGTGAGTTATCACAAGATCTGGTTGTTTAAAAGTGCGTACCACCTCTGCACACAACCTTCCTCCCGCTCCAGCCATGTAAGACATGCCTGCTTCCCCTCCACCTTCTGCCATGACTGTAAGTTGTAAGTTTCCTGAGGCCTCCTCAGCCATGTTTCCTATACAACCTGTGGAACCATGAGCCAATTAAACCTCTTTGCTTTATAAATTACCCAGTCTCAAGTATTTCTTTACAGCAGCACGAGAACAAACTGATACAATGACAGATAATCTTTTTTTTCATAACATAAAGTCACATTAATATATCTAGTATTCTATGCTTCTACACTATAGAAATAGCAAGGAGTTCAAGCCATTTGAACTCTGAGCCTCACTGAGGCAATTAGTGTGGATTTCACTTAAAAAATCCTTTGAGATCCTCTAGGCTATGACTTTATAATATATGTGAACTAAACCATAAATAATATGCTTGAATTAAAAAATCGCCACCTTTCTAAACAGAAAAAATTAAGGGCTCCATAATGTAATAAATTCCACTAGACTTTCATTTATAAATCAAGAGAAATGATATACTTTAATTTTATCAGGACTTTATTAAATTTCCTTGGTTCTTGTTAAATACTATCAATATAACACACACACACACACACACACACACACACATACACACACACACACATATATTTAACTTACAATTTGCTAGGCACTTCATGGCAGATAATACCCAGTGAGGGAGGTCATCTACACAAAAAGAAAAATATTACTAAGTAAACCATACATTTTTTATGATAGTATATTTTAAAATATCACACTTATGTGCAATTATATATATGTATATATACATACACATACATGTTACATTTGTATATGTGTGTATTACCAGGATTAAAAAGTATTATATGTTTAATAAGACACAGGATCAAGTCAATATTTTAAAATAGAAAAAGTCTGAAAAAATTATGGATTCTGAGTTTGATTCATATTACATATAACAATTAAATATTGCCAAATTGAGGATTACTTTGAGGGAGTGTTTAGATATAAACTCCACGTTCATTTTTATCTACTACCACTATCTTTTCTTCATCCTTGTTTCTATTCTGTCTATTGCTATGCTATTTGAATATTACTGATTTGGGTGAGACCTAAGATTGAAATGAACTGTATCTCACTATTATGCTGCTTTTATAGTGAAGTTTGCTTAAAATCTTTCGAGTGCCACTAAATAAAATATGTTCCATAGAAATCTAGCATTTTTTTAACACAGGGTTACAAAGAATAGAAATCTTAAATGAGGGAATATACTGTTAACCATATTATTTTAGGTAATGGAAGAAGGGACTGGTCTACAGCCACATACATATGCCACATAGCAAACTCATCAGTTTTAACATTTACCTTTTGCTCCCACAATTAAAAACTCAAAGTTCTTGCCCATAAAAAGAAAACCAAAGTAGCATATGTCAGTTAATTCCACAGCCAGAAACTTATCATAAAAACATCAGCTACGATTTTGAGAGATTTATGGATACCTTTCTCATAATTTAAGTTTTCTAATACATCTATCTAGCTTGAATTATTTCCCTGATTTTTGTATCTAAATCTGAAATCAATCAACTATATAAATATATAAAACAAAAAAGCCAGTCCCTTTAGAATCCTCATCTTGAAAGTCTGAGCTTATTTTGTTGTGTTATTACAGTTTTGTATATATGTTTGACTCCTGTTAATTTGTACATAACTACTCATGTAAGCCTCATGAGAGTATGGACCATTTCTATCTTACTTATCATTAATCTTTAGCACAATGTCTGACGTGTTGGAGGCCCTCAACAAAAATGTGCTTAATCAAAACTTTTCTTATATTTGTATACCTTTTGGATGCTTAACTTTGTCATTTTTTTAAATACCATGCATGAATTTATCTTAGCAGACAAAATATTTCTTATACTAGCACGAATAATACTCACTTAAAAATTATTCCACTGTTATTACTAAAGAACTTATGATAGCCCCTCTGATGCTCCATGAAAGTATTCTACTTTCAATATTTGGGTCTCTCTTTACACTACTATAGCTGCAACCTTGTTGGCAAGTTTTTAAAAGTCCAATTATTTTATTAATACCAACCTGATTTGTTTTGTAGTATAACTACTCCACGTTTACTTGTATTGGCCATGTTGTACATTATATATTGGGGAATTACTTGTTTTGGATTTATGACTTCTTCTAGGGATGGCACACCTAAAATGGTTTGCAGGCTAAATAGAAGAAAGAATATTAACTTTTTTTCTTCATAAATAGATTATACATATGAATATGACTAGTAAACAAAGCCATCAGAATATTTTATTTTTTTAACCAAATTTCTAAGACTTATATTTAGTATCCCCTTTCAAATACATTTATCTCAATAATCTTAAAAGGATTCCAATATATATCCCAAACTATGGCCATAATGTTGATTCAAAGAAAAGGTGAATCATACCAAAACATTCAATTTCTACTCTACTAGAGCTATAACAAGAGTATTTATTTAAAAACACATATACAGGTTGCATTCTAAGCTTTCAGAATTAATCTGTTGATTCATTTGCATATTTTGATGAAAATGTCAAATTAATAATCAGAACACATCAGGAACTTCATTAAAGCTTAATTTTATCTTACTAGATCAGAATAACATATCTCCAAACTTCTTCAACATCTTCCTGGCTTAGTTCTCTATTATCAATTGCATTTTCTTGATCTTCATTGATTATTTCATGCTTTATTTTCTCGCCATTTTCCTGAAAAAAGGATTATTTTGGTTTAATCTGTTATGCTCAAATTTTTTAAATATTGAAAGCAACAATAATTCTATTACTATCAGTCCATTGTGGAGCTATAAAGTGTCTCCCAAAGAAATAATGTAATATGGTAATGGAGTTTTTAATTTTGCAGTTGTCCCTACCACCCTCAAATCAATTTAAACCAAAACACACTTAAATTATATAACTGTTGTTTTCAATTATGTCTCACTATCATTTTTATTATTCTTTCTATGGGTTACAAACAATTTTATATATACATATTTAGAATGTAATGTAGGTTAGGAGGTTTCAGTTCTGGCTTTAAATATTAAAGAATCATTTACTTTTAATGATTCTATCATTGAGTACCTCATAATTATATTTAAACTAGTAATTAGTAAAAGGATGTGTTACCTGAGATAAATGTAATCCATGCCTTTTAGGAGTTCTACGAGATAAGTTTCGTAATTTAAAAATGCTATCTTTATCTTTGGAAAAGTTCTCTATGTTGTTTTTTCTCAATTCTGGATACCTTCGTGGTAGAGTTTTAAGTGGCGAAGTTGCAGGAAATCTGGTTTAAAAACAATAAGCAATTAAATAATGTGAGATTAGAAACAAACTTTTAGAGCCTATTTTTTTCTTTAAATTCACATAAAGAGCCTGACTTATTAATACTACCAAGTAATAAAGATTCTAGACAAATAAATTTTCCCATTAAACCTTTAAAAAAAATAGGTTCCTTTTTTCTTTAGTATATTGTGTATATTTTAACTTTATTTCTGGATAATTCAGGGTTATTATTAGGGTCAATTCTGGTAGAGGGGTATTGCTTACACACAAAATGGCTCTAGAATGCTACATTTTCTAAATTTCTTTGATGAGTTATCTAGTTTGTATATTCCCTCTTTTGTTTGTGTTTGTCCTCATTTCTGGAACTTAGTTTCTGTTGCTTCTTTTGATTGTAATGTTTTGGCCTCCTTTTATTTTAATATAAAATACTTCAAAGATATAATAAAACAATACCCATGTATGTAACTGGCAACCAATGTAATCGTTGACATTTTGCCAGACTTCTCCTTTAATTTTTTTAAACTTTTATTTTAAGTTCAGGGGTGCATGTGCAGGTTTCTTACATAAGTAAACTTGTGTTGTGGAGGTTTGTTGTACGGATTATTTCATCACCCAAGTATTTAGTACCCATTAGTCATTTTTCCTGAACCTCTCCCTCCTCACACCTTCCATTGTCCAATAGGCCCCAGTGTCTATTGTTCCCCTCTATGTGTCCATGAGTTCTCATCAGTTAGCTCCCACTTGTAAGTGAGAGCATGTGATATTCAGTTTTCTGTTCCTTAGTTAGTTTGCCTCCACCTCCATCTATGTTCCTGCAAAGTACATGAACTCATTCTTTTTTATGGCTGCATACTATTCCATGGTGTATATGTACACATTTTCTTCATCCAGTATACCACTGAGGGACATTCAGGTTGACTCACTGTCTTTGCTATTGTGAATACTGCTGCAATGAACATACGTGTACATGTGTCTTCATGACAGAATGATTTATATTCCTTAGGGTATATACCTAGTAAAGGGATTGTTAGGTTAAATGGTAGTTCTGGTTTTAGGATTTTAATGAATCATTATACTGTTGTCCACAACTCATATGGAACCAAAAAGAGCCCAAATAGCCAAGGCTATCCTAAGAAAAAAGAACAAAGCTGGAGGCATCATGCTACCAGAATTCAAACTATATTACAGGCCTGTAGTAACCAAAACAAAATGGTACTGGTATAAAAACCAACACATAGACTAATGAAACAGAATACAGAGCCCAGAAATAAGGCCATGCACCTACAACCAACCAATGTTCAGCAAAGCTGACAAAAACAAGCAATGGGGGAAATGATTTCCTATTTAACAAATAGTGCTGGGATAACTGGTAAGTTACATGCCGAAGATTGAAATGGGACACCTTCCTTACACCATATACAAAAATTAACTCAACATGGATTAAAGAGTTAAGTGTAAAACCCAAAACTATAAAAAATCTGGAAGAAAACCTAGGCAATATCATTCTGGACATTAGAATGGGCAAAGATTTCATGATGAAGATGCTAAAAGCAGTTGCAACAAAAGCAAAAATTGACAAATGGACTGTAGTTACATGAAGGAGCTACACAGCAAAAGAAAACTATCAATGGAGTCAACAGACAACCTATGGAATGGGAGAAAATTTTTGCAAACTATGAATCTGACAAAGGTCTAGTATCCAGCATTTACAAGGAACTTAAATTTAAAAGCAACTCCATTAAAAAGGGGGCAAAGGACATGAACTGATACTTTTCAAAAGAAGACATATATGCAGCCAACAAGCATATGAAAAAAGTTCAATATTACTGATTGGAGAAATGTAAATCAAAACTATAATGAGATACCATCTCACACCAGTCAGAATGGACACTATTAAAAAACAAAAAAATAACAGGTGCTGGCAAGGTTGCGGAGAAAATGGAATGTTTATACACTGTTGGTGGGAGTGTAAATAACTCCTTTTTTTAAAAAAATGAAATTCTTTGCTCATTCATATCTCCCTCTTTCTAAGGGAGAGTAAAATATAAACTTACAGTTTCATAAAATAAACCTATAGTTGTATTTCTTTTCCATGCTTTTATACTTTTAATAAATGTATATAAACAATATGTGGTTTGGTGTTTTTTCACTTTATCATATCTTTTACTATATATCAATTTTTTTTTCTTCTCCAAGTTTTACTCTGTCACCCAGGATGGAGTGCAGTAGTGTGATCACGGCTGACTACAGTCTCAACCTCCCGGGCTCGGCCTCCGAAGTAGATGAGACCACAGGCATATGCCACCATGCCTGGCTAATTAATTTTTTTTTTTTTTTTGTAGAGACAGGGTCTCCCTATGTTATCCAGACTGGTCTCGAACTCCTGGGTTCAAGTGATCCTCCTGTCTTGGCCTCCAAAAGTGCTGGGATTACAGGTGGGAGCCACCCTGCCTGGCCCCATACGTCAAATTTATTCAAAAAGTTTGTAGTGACCTCAAAAGTTTGAACACCTCAGAAGTTTGACCTTGGTCTTCAAAATTCTCTTAGACTTTTACCAAATGAATTTTAGAATCTGCTTATCAAGTTCCACAAAGAAACTATATTGAAGTTTTGAATGAAAATGCACTGAATTTCTATTTCAATTTGGGAGGAATTGACTTGTATATACACGTACTAAGTATTTTCATTCATGAACAGGGTATCTTTCTCCATTTATTCTATTTAATACAATTTAATACTTTTCTCCAATAAGGTCTTACACATTTTTGGTAAACTTAATTTTTACGTACTTTATAGTTTTGTTACGATCGTAAAAGACTAGGAGAGGCCGGGTGCGGTGGCTCATGCCTGTAATCCCAGCACTTTGGAAGGTCAAGGTGGGTGGATCCCTTGAGCTCAGGAGTTTGAGACCAGCCTGGGCAACATAGTGAAACCCCGTGTCCACAAAAAATTCAAAAATTAGCTGGGCGTGGTGGTGTGTGCCTGTAGTCCCCACTACTTTGGAGGCTGAGGTGGGAGGATAGCTTGAGCCCAGGAGGCAGAAAAGGCTAGGGGCAGAGAGACTAGTTGAGGATTTATGCAGAAATCCAGGTAAAACAAAAGCAAAACAAATAAAGAGAAATTCAGGTAAGAATTATAGCCTAACAAAAAGAAGATTCATCTTGGAGAGAGATGTGTACAGATCAGAGAACTACTTAGGGAGCACAATAGACTAAATCATATTTAAAGGACAAGAAAGGGAAAGAATCAAGGCAACTATAGGGAAGGCAATGCCATTTATTCAGATAGGAAACCTAAGAAGACAAAATTTAGGTTAGAGGGTGATAGTCATTTTTCTATACGGTATATTTGAAGCGCCTTTCCAGGAGGCAGATGAAAAAACATGGGCCGAAAGCTCAGGAAAGATATTTCAGGAGAGGCCTGAAAATCTTAAGAAAAGTAGGCGAAGACATGGCATGAGATTGCCTAGGGAGAAGGTGAAGTAAGGACAAGGGCAGGAACTTGAAGATGGGCGAGTTAAAGGATGAGCAGCAGTAAAGGAGCCCACAAAGATAACTGGGGAGTAGTTAAGAGAGGAAAGATTTGTAGAGTGCTATACAAAATGGATTATTCATATGACTGTTATTGTAGTTTACTTGTATGACATAAATCATTTTTGGTACATAGGAAACAATAAATTCTTAGACATTTCATTTGCAAAGTACCTAATGTTGTAGGAAAAAAAAAGCATGGGCATTAGATTCCACAGGCCTAGTTTAATGGCTACATAACAAAGAACCGTAGGTCATAAGAGAAAAAGCAATTATGCTGACCTGTGGGAATCAGAAAAGCTCCACAGAAGAGGCTATAAAGGAGCTGAGATTAAAAGAAATGTATAAGTTTACTAGCCTGACAAATGTGTACAGTGTCTCACGGTGGAAAAACATTTCAGGCAGACAGAACAAGATTTGTTAAAGCATGGTCTCAGTTTCCCCATCTGTAAAAGGGGTTAATACCTACCCTGCTTGGCTACTATAGCAATTAAGTAAGAACACATATGTAAATCATCAAACAGAGTTTCTGTTATATCTTAACTGCTTAATAAATATTCTCTTTAACCTGTGGTATATTTCTTCTGTTATCATTGTTATTTTTTGAGACAGTCTTGCTCTGTCGCCCAAGCTGGAGTGCAGTGGTGCAATCTCAGCTCACTGCAACCTCCACCTCCCAGGCTCAAGCAGTTCTCGTGCCTCAGTCTCAGGTGTGTGCTACTACACCCAACTCATTTTTTGTATTTTTAGTAGAGACGGGGTTTCACCATGTTAGCCAGGCTGGTCTCAAACTCCTAGCTTCAAGTTGATCCGCCCACCTCAGCCTCCCAAAGTGCTGGGATTACAGGCATGAGCCACTTTACCTGGTCCTGTTGTCTGTTATTTATTATGTAAGATTTGCTATTATCCTATTACATGTATTCTTAAATTAAATTATATGTTTGAAGGGAAGGATCTGTGAACTTATAATCTAGAAACTATGCAACTAAAGGTCAGTAATATGTCCTTAAAATGTTATGAAGTGTTCAGAATATGCGGAAGTGATAATATATCACTATTTCCCTTCCAATTCCCTACTTTATTATATATGCTAACACTTAAAAACTTTAAATTTTGAAGCAATTAACTTTCACATTACAATTTTTCTAAATGATTTTAGTTGAACAGCATTAATAGTTTTCCAAAGAAATATAACTTCTTTGAAGAAGCTGCTGTTATAGTAAAAGTATAATATAAGTAGAGATAAAACTTTACAGTAATTCAGTTTTACAGTTACATATCTGTTCATTACCTGAAGAGCTGGTTGTTATCATCAACATTTTCTGATCCCCACCTCCCTTTGATATCTTCAATTACATGATTCTTAAGAAATTTCCTCAACAGTTGGATAGTCTGTTGCCTTGTAACTTCAGGACCAAAATTGCTATTATTTCTTAATAGGTCATAAAGCCAATCCACTGCTTCTCCTGCTGTGAAACAATTGCCATATTTTTTAAAGTGTTGTCTGTGTTTTCTTAGAGGCATTCCTGCTCGAAAAGATGTGGTAACTTCATTCCACTGTAAAAAGAAGGAAAATATTTTTTAAAAATTGAAGAAAAATTAAATCTCATATTGATTTGAAGTACATTAGGTAAAGAAAATTCTTTAATTCACATCTGATTATATCATAAAAATTCTTGAAGAATCATTCATCTTATTTGTGCCATATAAAATTTTATATCTGGCCGGGCACGGTGGCTCATGCCTGTAATCCCAGCACTTTGGGAGGCCGATGCGGGTGGATCACCGGAGGTCGGGAGTTTGAGATCAGCCTGACCAATATGGAGAAACTCCGTCTCTACTAAAAATACAAAATTAGCTGGGCATAGTGGTGCATGCCTATAATCCCAGCTACTCAGGAGGCTGAGTCAGGAGAATCACTTGAACCTGGGAGGCGGAGGTTGCGGTGAGCTGAGATTGCACCATTGCACTCTAGCCTTGGCAACAAGAGCAAAACTCAGTCTCAAAAAAAAAAATTATATCTTACACTGCTTTCTTTTTATTAATTCTAGTGCTGTAGTAATATTTTTATGTAATAGCTTTTTTATTAGAAGAACTTCATTGGCTGATCTAAGATCCTTATTTAAGATCCTGAGCTTATTTAAGAAATCTGCAAATAAGGAAGAACTACAATCAATAGAGAAAACATTCATCCCTGTTTTTTACCTCAATTAATATTAATGTTGGTAGCACTGTGCTTCACATTCATTATTTCACTTTAATTACCCCAATTCTATGAATAGGTACTATTAATTTCTCATTTTTCACATAAGGAAAATAAAGCAGAGAGATTAATAAAATGACCAAGGTCACACAGCTAAGTGATGAACCTAGGCATTCAAACCCAGGTGTGATTGACTCTAGAAACTGATATTGAGCTGCTCACTCTGTACTGGCCTGAGGACACAGTAATAAAAATGACAGAAAGGGACTCTGTACTAAGGGAGATTACAGAACGGCTTTCCTGAGATGCAGTACAGGGTAGTGGCTTTAAGAACGGGCTCTGGAGTTAGACTAGTAGGGCTGGTTTCCCAGCTCTAGCTCTGCCACTATTGTTTATGACTTTTTGGGCCTATCTTCAATCTCTATGCCTCAATCTCCTTAACCACAAAACAGGGACAAAAGGACCTAACGAATGGGCTTATTGGAATGATAAAATGATGTAATATATGTGAAGTACTAGTAAGCATTCAGTGCATGTTTTCTTTCTCAGCGTGCTTATACTACTTTCATCTAATGGGTTTTAAATAATGTGGCAGGACTACTGATTGAGGTTCCTTCCTGTCCTAAATTCTATCCTTCATATTGGTAAATATAGCCAATAACTTACTAAGTAGCAGAATCCATGTAAGATTGCCATACCAGGAAGATCTGAATTCTAGCTCTGCCACTTGCTGTTGATGTGACTCTAGAAGGCATTTAACGTCTGTGAGCCTCAGTGTGCACACTGATAAAGTAGGGCTAATAATACATGCTCGTCTGAAGGGCATTCTTAAGAGGAAAATGCTTGTTATTCTGCAGATCACAAGACACTTTCAAAAACAGCATCCTCCTGGGAAACCCCTTAAGGCAAGCACGTATTAGTAACCTTTACCAATGTGGAAACAGGCTCACAGAAGGTAGGGGACTCACCTAACGTCACATAACCAGCACCACAGTATCCTATAGAACCGAAGACCCAACTGCACAAAACGCGTTAGGAGTGCTGTACGTGCAATTCAGGGACCACCAGCAGTGGTTACTGATGGGTACTCGGAAATACCGTTTTGAAACAGGCAGCTGTTATCCTAGTGCTATTCGGCCGATACATCCTGCGTTAAATTCTATGGGTTCAATAAACAAAATTGCCACATTCGGGCTTGCCCCCCACCTAACCCTACAAAGCTTTGGACCTCATTCCCAATTGTTCCCTAATTCTGAGGCGGGTAGAAAATCAGGCGAGGTGAGCGGCCAAATCGGAATATTCTAAGACGCCCCCACGGGACGCCGGCCACACCAGGCACAGGAGTCGCTCCTCATAGCGAGTCTGGTGCGGCCTACGCGCGGCGCTTCCTTTCGGACCTGAGGCCCAGACCCTCAAAATAGAGGGAGCGGTGAGTCTGGCAAGGGTCGCATACCCGCTACTTCTCCTCGCCAGCCTTTTCACTGAACCTAGGGATCCTGGGACTCATCCCTCCGACCGAGGTAAAACTGCGAACGGTCGAGGTAAAACTGCGAACAGTGGTGACTGCCGTCAGCCCGCTGACCGGTCCCGTCTATCCGAGCTGTCTTACCAGCTTGGTGGCCCGATAAGGCCCGGGAGGCACACCCTGACTCTCCATAGGTCTGTCAGCGCCCGGTGGCGTCCATGGCGGCGAAGGCGACACTCAGGCCCAGCGGCCGCGGCAGTGGCGAGTCTCGGCACAACCGTTGGCCCCGCCGCCGATTTGAATAGCATAGAGGGCTGCGCGGATTGGCCGCGCCGCGGGTCACGTGACGCCACAGCCAGGCTCGGGAAGGAGTCGGCGAAGGCCGCTCGGCTGCGTCCTGGGGCTCCGGTAGCTGGCGCGGGCTGGGGTGGGCTGGGCTGGCCTGGGACCGCCTCGGTGGGACAGGCTCGGGTTTCCCTGGCGCTGTTTCTCCCTCCTGCGGTCTACGGCGAGGCGGAGTCACAGAGTCCTGTTTTCGTGCTCAGAGGGGATGAGCTGTTTAGTTCCAAACGAAATTATTTGGAGTCCAGCCTTTGGTTTAAGGGAATTTGAAATTTGAAAAGACAAGAAAATACGGTTTTTCTGCCTGGCCCTACAGGATCTTCAGCAGTTAGCTTAGAAGGCAAAGCAACCTGGTGGATATATGTCGCAGTTTCTCTCTCTGCTGCCTATCCTCTCTCTCAGCAGGTGCCATGATTCTCTGAAGTGCTAAAATGTAGGTTCAGAACCCCCTAATTGTGCAGTAAAATGGATCATTCAGAACCCCCCAGTTGGGTAATAAAATGGATTATAGGTAGTCTTTCTTAAGTACATACAATGTGGGGCTTGGGAAAGGTTGTGTACAACTTGTCAAATTGCTTCCCTTAAACTCTACCACTGTATAAGAATCTTGGTTATGTTTGGATCGTGATTATACACTTAAAATTTCACTAGGATCTTAGAAAATAAATCTTCAACAGAAGTCAATTTTCAAATGACAAAAACTACATTCCGAGAGTTGAAGAGACTTACTCAGTCTTAGGTCTCCTTGGCAAAGCACAGACTTCATGCTTTTAATAAATACCCTGTCACCAGTCTGAAACTATCTGATGCTAAGAATCCCTTAGTAAAGTGGGAGATTGCTTGAGTGATTTGAAGCTGTGGAAGAATTCACTTGGAAATTAAATAGCAGTTTAAGAGGATAGGAAGCAGTAAAAAGAAGAGATAAAGAAAAATGTTCAGGGAGTGGTAGTGTAGGTCTGTGGAGTTTTCCTTAATTTGGGTTATTTAGGCAGAAACACATCTATTTTCTACCAGGACCAGTGGGTAGGAATTTTCAAAAACATACTTGGTAAACAGGAACAATCTACTTAATTTTCCACTTATGTTAAGGAAAAGTAAAATGATTGATGTTACAAAATAATGTTAACTGTTTCTTACCTGGCTTTATGATACATTGTCCCAGGATTTTCGTTTTTCTTTTCTTTTTCCTTTCAGAAGGAAATGGAGATGAGACTGTGGAAGCCAAAGTTTATTTTTGCCCAGCTCCCCAAGTTGAAAATCATCTCACATACAGCCTTTGATATAGGTAGCCACAGCTTAATAGTACCTTAATAATCCACTGTGGCTGTGGATTCACTCTGCACCATCCACTTTCACATTTATAGTGTCTTTAGATGATAAAATATTTAAAAGTTAGGTTTTTGTTAAATGTGAGTGGTCCGAGTTTCTTTAAGGTAACTTTACATACCTTTGCTCTTAACAATTATTCATTGATTGCATAGTTTAAATCTTGGAAGTCATTTTATTTCCTCTCATTACCAATTCTGCGAGAGTCACTTTATCATCCTTTTCCTAATTCTACTACATTAGAATTTCTCAGAGTGGGTTAAAAACTACATGTTTTAGAATTTCCTGCAATACCTGTTAAAATGCTGATTCCTGGGATTCCCCAAATCCTGATTGGGGTGTATGTATGAATGTGTATGTGTGTGTGTGTGTGTGTGTGTCATGGGAGGGAGAGTACAGGGTCAATGTGTAGGGTTGGAGGAGCCTGGATCTCTGAAGACTGTGCAGCTGAGATGCTGTAATGCCCATGAACTGCCTAGCTGTGGACTTATATATGAAAGAAATATGAGCCTCTGTTAATTTACTCTTCTAGCTGAACCTAACCTAATCTACTCATTGTGATACAATGAGTATCACAAAAGAAAATGAGCTCTCTTCTTTTGTCTGCCACCATGTGAGATGTGCCTTTCACCTTCTGCCATGATCGTGAGGCGTCCCAAGCCACACAGAACTTAATTCAGGTAGCTGGAGAGATAATGGTGGATGGGAGGCAGGACTAGATTGCAGCTCCCACTTGGATGGAAAGAGCAGAATGTGGAGGCTTGCACTGTGAACTTTTGCTCCAGAATGACTGCAGGAATAAATCAGGAAAACTGAGAGAATTGATAGACCATCTGAAGGAAGTGGATTGCTCCTGCAGGACCCGGAAGACACCCCAAATACTGTGCTGGCTGGTATCCATGACTGAGAGACCCACAGACAGTTCACATCACATGACTCTGTGCAGACAACCCCCAGTACCAGCCCAGAGCCTGGTAGACTTGCTGGGTGGCTAGATCCAGAGGAGATAACAATCATTACATCTTGGCTCTCAGGAAGCCACATTCCTAGGAAAAGGGGGAAAGCACTACATCAAGGGAACACTCCATGGGACAAAAGAATCTGAACCACAGCCTTGAGCCCTAGGCCTTTCCTATGACAGAGCCTACCCAAATGAGAAGGAATCAGAAAACCAACTCTGGTAATATGACAAAGTTCTTTAACACCCCCCCAAAAATCACACTAGCTCACCAGCAATGGATCCAAAACAAGAAGAAATCCCTGATTAACCTAAAAAAGAGTTCAGAAGGTTCATTATTAAGTTAATCAGGGCGATCCAGAGAAAGGCAAAGCACAATTTAAGGAAATCCAAAAAATGATACAAGAAATGAGGGGAGAAATTTTCAATGAGATAGATAGCATAATTAAAAAACAATAAAAACTTCAGGAAACCATGGACGCACTTACAGAAATGCAAAATGCTCTGAAAAGTCTCAGCAATAGAATTGAACAAGCAGATGAAAGAACTTCAGAGCTCAAAGACAAGGTTTTTGAATTAACCCAATCCGACTAAGACAAAAAAAAAAAAAGAATAAGAAAGTATGAACAAAGCCTCCAAGAAGTCTGGGATTATGTTAAATAACCAAATCTAAGAATAATTGGCATTTTTGAGGAAGCAGAGAAATCTAAAAGTTTGGAAAACATATTTGGGGGAATAATCGAGGGAAACTTCCCTGGCCTTGCTAGAGACCTAGACATCCAAATACAGGAAACTCACAGAACACCTGGGAAATTCATCACAAAAAGATCATCACCTAGTCACATTATCGTCAGATTATCTAAAGTTAAGATGAAAGAAAGAATCTTAAGAGCTGTGAGACAAAAGACCAGGTAACCTGTAAAGAAAAACCTATTGGATTAACAGCAGATTTCTCAGCAGAAACCCTATAAGCTAGAAGGGATTGGGGCCCTATATTCGGCCTCCTCAAACGATTGGGGTCCTATATTCGGCCTCCTCAAACAAAACAATTATCAGCCAAGAATTTTGTATCCAGTGAAACTAAGCTTCATAAATGAAGGAAAGATATAGTCTTTTTCAGACAATCAAATGCTGAGAGAATTTGTCACTACCAAGCCAGCACTATAAGAACTGCTAAAAAGACCTCTAAACCTTGAAACAAATCCTGGAAACACATCAAAACAGAACCTGTTTAAAGCATAAATCTCACAGGACCTACAAAACAAAAATACAATTGAAAAAAAAAAACAGAAAACTAAGGTATACAGGCAACGAATAGCATGATGAATGGAATGGAACCTCACATCTCAATACTAATGTCGAATGTAAATGGCCTAAATGCTCCACTGAAAAAATACGGAATTGCAGAATGGATAAGAATTCACCAACGAACTACTTGCTGCCTTCAAGAGACTAACCTAACACATAAGGACTCACATAAACTTAAGGTAAAGGGGTGGAAAAAGTCATTCCATGCAAATGGACACAAAACATGAGCACGAGTAGCTATTCTTATATCAGTCAAAATAAACTTTAAAGCAACAGCAGTTAAAAAAGATGAAGAGGGACATTATATAATGATAAAAGGCCTTGTCCAACAAGAAAATATCAGAATCCTAAGTATATATGCACCTAACACTGAAGCCCCCAAATTTATAAAACAATTACTGCTAGACCTAAGAAATGAGATAGAAAGCAACACAATAATAGTGGGGGACTTCAATACTCCTCTGACAGCACTAGACAGGTTATCAAGACAGAAAGTCAACAAAGAAACAATGGATTTAAACTATACCCTGGGACAAATGGACTTAACAAAAGGCATTCTACCCAACAACCACAGAATATACATTCTATTAATCAGTGTATGGAACTTTCTCCAAGATAGACCATATGATAGGCTACAAAATAAGCCTCAATAAATTTAAGAAAATTAAAATTATATAAAGCACTCTCTCAGACCACAGTGGAATAAAACTGGAAATCAACTCCAAAAGGAACCTTCAAAACCATGTAAATACATGGAAATTAAATAAACTGCTCCTGCATCCTTTATTGGGTCAACAATGAAATCAAGATGAAAATTAAAAATTTCTTTGAACTGAACAATAATAGTGACACAACCTGTCAAAACCTCTGAGATACAGAAAAGGCAGTGCTAAGAGGAAAATTTATCTTCCTAAACACCTACATTAAAAAGTCTGAAAGAGCACAAACAGACAATCTAAGGTCACACCTCAGGGAACTATGGAAATAAGAACAAACCAAACCCAAACCCAGCAGAGAAAGGAAATAAGCAAGATCAGATCAGAACTAAATGAAATTGAAACAAAAAAAAGAAGATAAATGAAATAAAAGCTGATTCTTTGAAAAGATAAATACAGTTGATAGACCATTAGCAAGATTAACCAAGAAAAGAAGAGAGAAAATTCAAATAAGCTCAAATAGAGGAGATGGATAAATTCCTGGAATGATACAATCCTCCTAGCTTAAATCAGGAAGAATTAGATACCCTGAACAGACCAGTAATAAGCAGTGAGATTGAAATGGTAATTAAAAAATTACCAACAAAAAAAACGCCAGGACCAGATGGATTCACAGCAGAATTCTACCAGACATTCAAAGAAGAATTGGTACCGATCCCATTGACAGTATTCCACAAGATAGAGGAAGAGGGAATCATCCCAAATTCTATGAAGCCAGTATCACCCTAATACCAAAACCAGGAAATGACGTAACCAAAAAGAAAACTACAGACCAGTATCCCTGATGAACATAGATGCAAAAATCCTTAACAAAATGCTAGCTAACCAAATCCAACGGCATATCAAAAGATGATTTTCCATGATCAAGTGGGTTTCATGCCAGGGATACAGGGATGTTTTAACATACACAAGTCAATAAATGTGATATACCACATAAACAGAATTAAAAACAAAAGTCACATGATCATCTCAATGGATGCAGGAAAAGCATTTGACAAAATCCAGCATTGCTTTACGATTAAACTGTCAGCAAAATTGGCATACAAGGGACATACCTCAATATAATAAAAGTCGTCTATGACAAACCCATAGCCAACATAATACTGAATGGGGAAAAGTTGAAAGCATTCCCTCTGAGAACTGGAACAAGACAAGGATGCCCACTCTCACCACTTCTCTTCAACATAGTACTGGAAGTCCTAGCCAGAGCAATCAGACAAGAGAAAGAAATAAAGGACATCCAAATCAGCAAAGAGGAAGTCAAACTGCCACTTTTTGCTGATGATATGATTGTTTACCTAGAAAATCCTCAAGACTCTTCCAGAAAGCTCCTAGAACTGATAAAATAATTCAGCAAAGTTTGTGGATACAAAATTAATGTTCACGGATCAGTAGCTCTTCTATACACCAACAGTGACCAAGCTGAGAATCAAATGAAGAGCTCAACCCCTTTTACAGTAGCTGCACAAAATAAAAACAAATACTAACAACAAAAAACTTAGAAATATATCTCACCAAGGAGAAGAAAGATCTCTACAAGGAAAACTACAAAACATGGCTGAAAGAAACCATGGATGACACAAACAAATGGAAACACATCCCATGCTCATGGATGGGTAGAATCAATATTGTAAAAATGACCATACTGCCAAAAGCAATCTACAAATTCAATGAAATTCCCATAAAAATACCACCATTGTTCTTCACAGAACTAGAAAAAAGAATCCTAACATTCATATGGAACCAAAGAACATTCCACATAGCCAAAGCAAAAAGAATAAATCTGAAGGCATCACATTACCTGATTTCAAACTATACTGTAAAGCCATGGTCACCAAAACAGCATGGTACTGGTGTAAAAATAGTCACAGAGACCAATGGAGCAGAATAGAGAATGCAGAAATAAGCCCAAATACTTACAGCCAACTGATTTTTGACAAAGCAAACAAAAACATAAAGTAGGGAAAGAACACCCTATTCAACAAATGGTGCTGGGATAATTGGCAAGCCACATGTAGGAGAATGAAACTGAATCCTCATCTCTCACCTTATACAAAAATCAACTCAAGATGGATCAAGGACTTAAATCTAAGACCTGAAACTATAAACATTTTAAAAGATAACATTGGAAAACCTTTCTATACATTAGCTTAGGCAAGGATTTCATGACCAAGAACCCAAAAGCAAATTCAATAAAAACAAAGATAAATAGCTGGCATTTAATTAAACTAAAGAGCTTTTGCACAGCAAAAGGAACAGTCAGCAGAGTAAATAGACAACCCACAGAGTAGGAGAAAATCTTCACAATTTATACATGTGACAAAGGACTAATATCCAGAATCTACAATGAACTCAAACAAATTGGCAAGGAAAAATAAACAATCTCATCAAAAAATGGGCTAAGGACATGAATAATCAATTCTCAAAACAAGATATACAAATGGCCAACAAACATGAAAAAATGCTCGACATCATTAATGATCAGAGAAATGCAAATCAAAACCAGAATGTGATACTACCTTACTCCTGCAAGAATGGCCATAATAAAAAAATAAAAATAAATAGATGTTGGTGTGGATGCAAAGAATAGGGAACACTTCGACACTGCTGGTGGGAAGGTAAACTAGTACAATCACTATGGAAAACAGTGTGGAGATTCCCTAAAGAACTAAAATTAGAACTACCATTTGATTTTGTAATCCCACTATTGAATATCTACTCAGAGGAAAAGAAGTCATTATATGAAAAAGATACTTGCACACACATGTTTATAGCAGCACAACTTGAAACTGAAAAAATGTGGAACCAACCTAAATGCCCATCAATCAACAAGTAGGTAAAGAAATTTTGGCATACATATATGATGGAATACTACTCAGCCATAAAAAGGAATGAATCAATGGCATTTGCAACGACCTGGATGAAATTGGAGACTTATTCTAAGTGAGGTAACTCAGGAATGGAAAACCAAACATTTTATATTCTCATTCATAAGTGGGAGCTAAGCTATGAGGATGCAAATGCATAAAAATGACACAATGGACTTTGGAGACTCAGGGGAAAGGGTGGGAAGGGAGTGAGGAGTAAAAGACTACAAATAGGATGCAGTGCACACTGCTCAGGTGATAAGTGCACCAAAATCTCACAAATCACCACTAAAGAACTTACTCATATACAAACACCACCTGTTCTCCAATAACCTATGGAAATAAAAAAATTTTTAAAAAAGAAAATGAATTGCATGTACCCTGTATTATATATAGTGAGACAAATTTTTTCTGCCTAGACAGAAATTATCTATTCTAGTAGGCTTTCCTCATTCTGCCCATGGAATTCATATATTCCCACTAGAAAATAAGTTCCATGGCCAAGACTTTATCCAGTTTGATTAGTGCTCTCTCTCCAGCCCCTAAACAGCACATAGTAGGAATTTAATAAATATTTGGTGAAAGGATGAATTTTTTCTTATCACAAAAAGGAAAGTTTATATATAGGGAATATAATCTAATTGTCTTTCCTTTCTAGGTAACCTTTAATAAAATATTCCTGAAAGTCTGTAAAATTTATTTATCCTTGAAGTTAGCCATTGCACCATGCTATGTCTAGTTATGAGTCTTATTTCGTGAATTTTGTCTAATATTTGGTCTGGTCTGAAATTTCTTTTAATTTTTTTCTTTTAAATTGCTCCTGGCTCTTGTCCTGCCTGCTTCTGAAACTATTATTCATTATTTGATCTTCTGGATCTATCTTATTTTTCTGATGTCCTTCCTTCTATAATTTTCCTTTTATTATTTTTTTCTTCAAATTCTGAGAGAATTCTTCCAGCTGAGCTTCTATTTAATTTTCCTTTATGCTCAGTTTTTCATTCATCTCCAGGAAGACTTTTCTATTCTCTCATTATTATTTATTTCTGTATTGCCTGCTCTTGATTTAGGCTTGGAGATATGAATTATGAATAAGACTTTAATTATTTTTCCCTTTTGTCTTAAACTAGCTCACAGTAAAATGCTCAGAATGACCCTCTTCTTTGAACTGCTGATTATTTTATTGTTTGCATTGCTTTTAATTTAAATTTATGTTTTCTTATACAAGGCTTTTTTTTAAAATTTAACATCAGTAACTGAAATAAGCCTCAGTGAAGATCAGTTATGTCCATGTAAGTATTTCTCAGATAATGACTTTTTATTTTTCAACCATCATTCCCCAAATCCTGCATCCTCAAGTATTCAGACAGCTAGTGTAGTTTAGGATTAGAAGTACAGTTGACATGTATTGTCTTGTCTGGCAATCAGCTCTCATTTCCTTTGGGAAAAGTATACCTCCTCATTTGGGAAAATACTTCTCTAGCATTTTTTTTTTTTTTTTTGAGACAGTCTTGCTCTGTCATTCAGGCTATAGTGCAGTGGTACGATCTTGGCTCACTACAACCTCCACCTCCCAGGTTCAAGTGATTCTCCTGTCTCAGCCTCCTGAGTAGCTGGGACTACAGGTGTGTGGCACCATGCCTGGCTAATTTTTGTATTTTTAGTAGAGACGGGGTTCACTACTAAAAATTTGGCCAGGCTGGTCTCAAACTCCTGACCTCAAGTGATCCTTCCACCTATGGCCTCCCAAAGTGCTGGGATTACAGGTGTGAGCCACTGCGTCTGGCCCTTTCTAGCTCTAAAATGTATTCTGAGAGAACTTTTCTTTCTTGTCTCAGGGATCTAGGAGTGAACACTTGCTCCAACTGAGTCACAGTTCTGCTCACCCAATTCCAATGAGGCGGTCACATGACCCAAGCTGAGTCAGTAAGATTTTTAAAAACTGGATTAAGAGGGAAAAGGCTTCTCTTTCTGGTGACTAAGATGAGAGGCTATGAGCCAGGAGCCAGTGTGGTTATAGTTACACCTGAATGGAGACTCTCTAGTCAGGTGAAATGCACTGATGACCAAAGAGAAGCAGAAAGGAGAGCTAGAGAGTGCTAATTTTAGTCTTTCTGCGGTTCACTTAGACTCCTGAAATTTTATTAAGTGGGACAATAACAATTTTTTATTAAACAAGTCAGTTTGTTTAGATTTCTTTCATCTACCCTCCAAAGGTCTCCAGTAAAAGACACGTTTTCAAGAATGCTAATGACAATGACTTTTCTCAAGGGCACAGATGCCATTGAGCTCCTAGGTAAGGTTCTATATCATTCCAGTACGTTACAACACTCTACATAGATGTCAGAGCAACTATATGATTGTATTTGCGAGATTTTTCAGGATTGCTGATATAGTTTGGATATTTGCCCTTTCCCAAATCTCATGTTTAATTGTAATTCCTAACGCTGGAGGTGGGTCCTGGTGGGATGTGTTTGGATCATGGGAGCAGATTCCTCATGAATGGCTTAGGCCATCCTCTTTGGTAATAAGTGACCTCTCTCTCTGAGTTCACAGGAGATATCATCATTTAAAAGTGTATGGAACTGCCCACTCTCTCTCTCACTTGCTCCTGCTCTGGACATATGACATGCCTGCTCCCCCTTAGCCTTCTACCATGCTTGTAAACTTCCTGAGGCCTCATCAGAAGCCAAGCAGATGCCCAGTTCCATGTTTCCTATAATGCCTGCAAAATCATGAGCCAATTTAAACTCTTTTCTTTATAAATTACCCAGTCTCAGGTATTTCTTTATAGTAATGCAAGAATGGCCTAATATAATTGCTCACAATAAAGTGCTCTCTTCCTGAGAAATGTAGATGTTTGACAGCTAAGTGATCTTGAGACCTTTGAGTGTTTGTGAGGAGTTTTACCTTCAGAGACCACTGATATCCCACCTAGTACAAAGTAGATGGAAGTCCCTAAATTCTCCAAAGATTCTGGTAAAGACTGTAGTATGAAATGGACCATCCACATCTACTGAGAAAAACTGGGAGGACAGTGACAGGTACTTGTAGTCATGTTGCCATATCCCATATAATTCTGTGCTGTATTTGTATGTAATAGGATGATTTACAGGAAAAAAAATCATTTGGGTGTAAACCAAAAGGTAGCTGAGACAGGTTTCAATCACTTTCAAAGTTTATTTTGCCAAGGTTGAGGACATGCCCATGAGACAGGTCTGTACTTTCTCCATAGGTGATTTTGAAGGTTTCAGGGGAAAAGCAGGCTGGAGGGGAAAGAGGGAGGGTATGGTCACATTACTGAACTCATATATTGCAAGAGAAAAGGAACAGGTAGGGGAATAGTCAATTATGTATTCACCTCAAGCTCAGTATATTGGTACTTTACATAAGATAAGGTGAACATAGTAACTTCCTGTGAAGACTTTTTTTTTCTTTTCTTTGAGACAAAGTCTCGCTCTTGTCACCCAGGCTGGAGTACAATGGTGCGATCTCGGCTCACTGCAACCTCCACCTCCCGGGTTCAAGTGATTCCCCTGCCTCAGCCTCCCGAGCAGCTGGGATTACAGGCGCCTGCCACCATGCCTGGCTAATTTTTGTGTTTTCAGTGGAGACGGGTTTCACCATGTTGGCCAGGCTGGTCTCGAACTCCTGACTTCAGGTGATCTGCCCGCCTCCACTTCCCAAAGTGCTGGGATTACAGGCATGAGCCACTGCGCCCAGCCTCCTATGAAGATTTTTAACCTTTTATCCGTAGATATTTGCTTAGGAACAAAAGGAAAGGCAGCTTCTTGCATGATTCAGCTTTCAGGTAATTTTTTTCCTTTTGGCATAGTGAGTTGGGCTCCCAGGTTTTTTTTCTTTTGAAATTCTCTCCCCTTTTCTTTTTAAAATCTTCAGAGAAAACATTTTAGAAGAAAATGAGTCTGTGGTCTTGAGTTTTGTCTCATCTCTCATGGCTAGGATGGTTTATTCCTAGAAAGGTCTCATGTTGTTAGAAAAGCTCATTATTAACAGGTTGTGCAGTCTCACGTCCTACAAAGAAAAAAAATAGGGGGAGGAAGAGAGAACTAAAACTACAAATGAACAAAAAAAGGGAGAGCAATCCTGGAAAACCCATAAAGGCCATATTATTCTAAAGTCCATATATCAGTAGGAAGATATGAAATGGTATATTATATATATATTATATATATACACACACATATATCTATATATACACACATATATATGTAAGTGTGTGTAAGTACATATATATATATATATGTTGCTGTTATTTTCTTCTGAAGTTTAAGTTGTCTAGTTCCAGTTTTCTCAGTTTAATGTTCAGTGATTTCAAATCAGGAAAAATGACGAAAAAAGGAAAAGAAAGAAGGAAAAAATGTAAGACATTATTTTGGGAACTTGCAGCCAGGAAAAACTTTAGAATTCTGTCCAATTTATAGAAAATAATAAAAACGTAAAAATATTAGGCAAGGCCAGAACCTAGTAACAGGTGTACTATAGTTTATTTTGAAACATGATTTTTCTTTTTCTAATTCCCCAACTTTATTACAGACAAAATCATAGTAGGACCAATTTATTGCAAAATAAGTTTTAGTCTTATACTTGGCCTGATTATTTGCATAAAGTACAACAAGAATAAATTATTTGCCACATAGGCTCTTTTTAAATTGGCTTTGATGGAAGTTTGTTCCATAAGGAATCTCATATTAGATTTTTCAAAGCATTGAGCCCAGCCACAGATTTATCTGTGCTCGCAAATACTTGTATGAGTTGGGTAAATTGCTCTCCTCTCAAGGTGACAAGATAACTTGAGGTTCCTGCGCCTGTCGGAAAGTGACATTCTTTGCTGACCGCAAGTCAGGAACCCTGTACAGGGACTGTGTAGACAAGGTATGAGGCCAGTTTTCTCAAGGGGCTTCTATTCACTCTATAAGTCACCTTTGATTATTCAAAGCAGTCTGTTTATATTTGAAAATATGCCATTCCAGTCAAAGCCTTGGTAAAATAACCAGTGTCTCCAATTGGGTCCTGTACTAAAGAAAACAGATTCTTATTGCACTTATGCAAAAACTATATTGCCATAAGTTAAGAATATTCACAAATAGTTTCCAAATTCTGGAGAAATCAGATAGAGAGAAAGAAATATGCTCCAAATTTTTCTTACAGGAGTATATTTACTCACTTGCTGAAAGCTGTAAATAGCTCAAAAGAAAACAAAAGTTTTCTTGACTCTGAAAAACAAAATGAAAAGGATCAGCAACATTTTAAGCAAAAAAAAAAAAATCATTAAAAGATTACTTCAGCCTTTTATTAGTTTAGTCCATGTCAGGAATCCTTTGGAATATATTAGCTTTCTATGAGAGTCCTGGAATTTGTTTTATCTGTTTTGTTTTCTCTACTTCAATGGCCCAATTTTCAAAGTTATCAGAGAGTCCAAGAGTCCTATAGCTGATTATAAACTGCCTTTTGAAGAGGATTAAAACAAGACAACAATTGTCTTTGGATGACAAAAGTCTTAGAACAGCCACAGTTAAAAACACAATTGACAAGAAAATCTGGTCACCTCTGTGGTATACAGCAATTTAACATAACAATTATAATTATTACTGACAATATATACTGAGACATATCAGAATATAGAAATTTTATATGATTTTGTAATGCATACTAATAACATTTATATGATTATAACTTAAAGAAAGAAAGTTACACATCATTTTACATTTGACAATGCTTCCTATATGAATTTAATGTATCAAATAAGCTGAATATGTCTCTTTTGGTCTTTGGGGGACCTAATATCTCAAAGGGTTAATTAGGTCAAAAAAACATAATTTAAAATTTGATTACGGAAAGTTTGTCAAATATCAAAGTTTAAAACACTTGATATTACAAAATAGAATTCCAGGTCACTATAAGTCATTTATTTACCCAAAATGATAACTCAAAATTTTAAAAAGGCAAAAAACCTTACTCATTGATAGAGGAGACTTAATTTCCCAAACAATAAGCCCTAACAAAGACAGCATGAGGCCAATTAAATCTGTCTCTCAAATGTTATAAACATCTATAAAATTTTAATAATCTTGACCATAAGACATAATTTCCATCAAACATCTTTGTAACCATTTATAAGTTTTTTAAAAGGCAGTTTAATGCTCCAAGAAAACCTTGTTAATCTGACACAGAGGCCCTGATGCTGGTCTTGTATCAGTTTGCCTTCAACATTAACATTTAATTTATAAAGAAACTGAATTAATTTTATCTCTCAAAATTGGCCCTTATGATTTCATGTGCCTACCTCTTCCACAATAGTCTCTAGGCCTAGAAGGGTGGAATACTTTTAATTCTTGGCCCTGTGTCTCATGAACACAGTTTGTTTTGATTATCATCTTCCCCCAAGTCTGAAGATGATGCTTTAACTACTGCCCTTGTTTAAGATTTAGCAGGACTTGATGTCCTTTTTAGACCCAAGAATCGAAGCCCTGTAACTTAATAGCATAAGGATTTTAAAAGAATTACAGAAATACTGCATGTTCTCCCTTATAAGTGGTAGCTAAATGATGAGAACTCAGTGACAGAAAGAAGGGAATAACAGACACTGGGGCCTACTTGAGGGTGAAGGGTGGGAGGAGGGAGAGGATTAGAAAATATAACTATTGGGTATGAGGCTTAGTACCTGGGTGATTAAATAAACTGTACAACAAACCTCTGTGACACAAATTTATACCAAACTTGCACATGTACCCATGAACCTAAAACAAAAGTTAAAAGAAAAAGAAATTACCGCAGCCACCCCAACCTTCGGCGATCACAAATTTGTTTAGTCAGCAGCCATCAACATCCAGGCAAGACACTCCACTGGCAAAAAGATTATGACTCACTGAAGGCTCAGATAACTGCTAGCATTTTTCAGTAATAAAGCATTTTTAAATTTTAAATTAAGGTTAACAAATAAATAAAAGTAATACAGAAAGTTACATGGATGTAATAAACTTAATTGTAAAGAGTTTTTAAAAACCTCAGTTTTCCTAAGCAAATCAATAATAAACTTAATAATAATTAAGTTATTAAAAATAATAATAAAACTTAATAATAATTAAATAGTAATAACTTTGATAAAATGTAAAATCTGTTTGTTAGTCCAGGTACCAAAAGGCAAAAAAACAAAAACAAACAATCCCCCCCCAAAAAACCTTCTGCACTGTGATTCCTCTCCCCTATGGGAAGTCCACTTAGATAACCTGCAAGTCGAAACTAAAGAAAATGGTATTTGAATTAGTTAGACATAGGAAGAATGTATTCTGGATCATAAGTGAAAAGTTTTAGTTTAATAGAACAATTTAAAGCCAATGCACAAGATGTTATATTGGAAGAAAACATTTGCTTTAGACATTTGAGATAAAACATTTTTAGCATCAGGCTACAACAATAGTTAGAACCTGAGGAAAATGTTATAGGAGCTGATTAAAAAGTTGAGCGTTATTACTTCAGCCCTTCTCAAAAAGGAAAGAAAGCTCAAAACAGCAAGATGCAATAAAAGTTGAACTTCTGGGTTAAAAATAAATTAAAATTTCTTCTAATTATTTTTTGTTTTGTTGTTTGAGATAGGGTCTCACTCTGTTGCCTGGGCTGTGTTGCAGTGGTGTGATCATGGCTCACTGCAGCCTTGATCTCCTGGGCTCTAGAGATCTTCCCACCTCAGCCTTCAGAGTAGCTGGGACTGCAGGTGCATGCCACCATGCTGGATAATTTTTTCTATTTTTTATTTTTTTTTGTAGAAATGGGTTTCACTGTGTTGCCCAGGCTGGTCTTGAACCCCTGGGCTCAAGTGATCTCCCATCTTGGGCTCTCACAGTGCTGGGATTACAGGTGTGAGCCACCATGTCCAGCCCTCTTGTAATTTTATTAAGAGATAATACCTTAAGAAAATTTTGTAGTTCTAACCAATTATTTAGTGTATTAGTGTATTTTAAATATCAAAGACCAATCTCTAGAAAGACTATTATAACTAATTTTCTTTTAATTATAGCCAACTTGATCACATAAAGTTTTTTTTCCATAAAGCCTCTTTTTACAAATTTTATTGACTTACACCATTTATGACTTGCTTAGGTTTTTCATTTTATCCTTAACATCCTATTCATTTTATTTTAGGACAAAAGTTTACCATATAAGATTTTTTTCATATAAAATTATTCCCCCTTCAATTTTTCTTACCCAAAGTAGCTCTTTATAGTTATAAGATTCTTTATATGTCTCTTATTTACTGGTACCTTTTGCCCTGTTTTATAAATAACCTTTATATAACCTTGAATAAGACAAAAATCATTTTCCTTTAAGAACACTTTTTTTGAGAAAAATGTTTTCTTATAATTTTTTAGATGGGAAATAACCCAGACATTTAATTAATATCTGTTATTTAATTTAATATAACTTTAGATTCTAAATTATTTGACATGTTTACTTATAAGCATTTATTCCATTATATTTACCTAATTAGTTAATTTTTAAAATAGTTTACATACATTACTTATGAAAACTGTGATAGTTATTATTTAAAGATGGGAATAATTAAGCTTAAGAGAATAATTGATAATGTACAGACAGATAATGCAAGCTCTATGAGAAACTGAGAATAGAGTAGAAGTGGAGAGACTGGCCTTTAAAGGAGCAGGAAATACTTCCTTTTTTGTATTAAGGAGGCAGTGATAGGCCTTTTCTATTGTAATAGAGAGAGTGTGGGAATGGAAAATGTGTCAGAAAAACTGTCTTGTGTCTCAACTCCTACCTATATTATATAATTTATTGAAGAAATTACTCTTTGGCACAGTTTCAATTATTCATTTATTTGACAAGTATATATTGAACTCCCCAAAGTAGAAGTTACTTTGGCAAAATAATATAATATTTCTCTCTAGGAAATTACAACCTACTTCGGAAATGGTCATGTAAACAAGCACTGAACTGCAGTTATTTAACTGTGATAATGGAGGTGTGTTCAAAGTGCTATGGGAACACAGTAAAAAGAAGGACCCATATCTGTTCAGGAGAGACTAGAAAGACTTCATGGAAATGTTTAATGAAAACTAGAAGGAGAAGCAGAAATTTATATTTGGGCTGGTTAAGGATACCTATGATAATAAAAATTGCAATGCAATGATGATAAATGATGAGTCTAAGAAACCTCAGTCATATATGGGACAACACAGAAAATTACTTGTCACTTTTCTCCCTGTGGTTTATATGAATGCTTTCACATAATTGCATATTATTTTCTTAGAATTAATATTTTATTCTCATTCATAATCAGAAGGCAGCTGGAGCTCCATAGTTCACCCTTCCTATAAATAAAACATTACAAGTTTTAAGTAGCTAATGGCTGGTTATGTTTTCAGAAAACATGATTAGGGTTGGGTGCAGTGGCTCACACCACAAAGTATTACCACAAAGTAATTCCAGCACTTTGGGAGGCCAAAGCAGGCAGATTGCTTGAGCCCAGGAGTTTGAGACTAGTCTGGGCAACATGGAGAAACCCCACTGCTCCAAAAAATACAAAAAATTAGCCAGGTGTGGTGGCACATGCCTGTAGTTCCAGTTACCTGGGAGGCTGAGGTGGGAGTATCACCTGAGCCCAGGAGGTGGAGGCTGCAGTAAGCCATGGTTGCACCAGTGTACTTCAGCCTGGGTGAGAGTGAGACCCTGTCTAAAAAAAAAAGAAATAGAAAACATAACTAGGTTAATTTATTAATAGTGACTTCAAGCTTTTTCTTATTAGAAAATTTACACACCTTTTGTACTTTAAAAAAAACTCAAAAATTGGCATGCATTTAACTTCACACTCTGAAGCAACTTCCTGACAGTCTTCCATGTCTACTCCAAGCAACACCATCTTGGAATACTTTGCAGAGAGGGAATGAAAGCCTCGATTATTTTGTAAAGCTTGCAACACGTGGCTGAGAAATCAACTACTATAGGTTTGTCTCCTAGATTGTCCAAGGCCTCCTGAAAAGCATACTTGTTCTCAATATGCTTCACCATTTTGACTGTTGGGGTCTGACTAGCAACTGTAAGAATAGATAGAAATGAATCCAAAGCACCAGGCTGAGCTTTTTGCGTATTAGATCTTTGGTGGACGGTCTTTGGAGTTCTCTGTAGTAGCATATCAATGTACACACTTAAGCTTGACTACTTTTAACTCATACCCCATTTAGAAGTCTTCAGAGATAGGGAATTCAAACTGGTTTTAAAAGATGAATACCAATATCTTAGACTTTCCAAATGTAAATACTGCATTTTAGAGTTTATTCTTTGTGAAAAGACTGTTTAAGCATACTAACTATATATCCATATATCTACTTCTATATATCATACATGTATATATTTGAAATTCAGATTAAAATAATACTTAAGTATGCATGAGGTATAGTAATCAGAATTTTCTGTTTAATCAAAATACTATTGGTTTCAACATAATTGTTGAAAATCCTCCTAAAATAGATCACTTCCCTTGATGTCCTGTTAATGCTTAATATGTGCATTAAAAATTATGTGAAAAAGTTTTTAATTAAGCACTTCCTAATTTTGTTTTGCTTGGGTTTTACTATACTTGAATATTATTATTTTTAGCTTCCCTTGGATTTCTTCTCTCTGAATAATTCGAATTTGTGTGTGTGTGTTTAGTGCATGATAATAAAAGTAATGCCATTTTGTAAATTATATTCCATGGTTAATACAGAGTTTCAGTTTTTCCATTACAATCATTCACATGCAGTAGTTTCCTCTTACATCTTCCTTCATTCTGTCTGCTTTTTGCTTTTCTTTCTTTATCTTTTGTCTTTTCTGCAGAGAGATGGAAGTAAGGGATGTGGCTGTAGGAAATTCTAGTCTTCATATCATATGTAATTTTATAGTCTTCTACTTTTCTTTAAACTCTAATGCCAACTTTTTATTCTCTTTTAACTTTGCTTAGTCAGAGCTTATCTGCAGGGAGCAAATTTCATTAATGAATTTCAGTTAATATACATGAAAAATGCTAATTTAATATACAACCATCAAATGTCTGGATTTGCCCTTGTTTAATGTAATTTTTATGTTTTTCAATAAGATTGATTTATTAAAATCAATTGATCTTTAGCTGTACAATTATATGGGTCTAAGACACAGATATGAGTATATGCATTATGTTTATGTTCATTCATAAAGCAGAAAAATGATTTGGCTGGCTGCTTTGTAACTATATTGTATACATGGGAAATCTGACAAACTCAGGGTATGAAAATGACTGGTAGAAGGAGATTTGTAGAGGAGGAGGTAGTTTGTGAATTTTGTGTTGAGGAAAGACTGCCGTGAAATCTGGAAATGACACTGTGTCTAGAAGAAAATTCATAAAACAAGGAACATTCTCTCCTGCTGTAGCGGACATTTATTGATTGATCACTCAGCATCCATTTCCCTTATAATACCCAGATTTTTCTTAGGTCTTTCATCTCTTTTATATACTTCCTATGAGTTTAGGGAGATAGTCACACTGCTGCCATATCTGGGGTAGGCCTAGATTATTTAAGATAATAAGAACATTTAGTTACCCTGGGTAGTCAGTGTTGGCTGGACTTAAGCCAACAAGTATGTTGAAACTGTCATATTTAATGCAAGTCTTGCCAGCTCCTACAGAAAAGTTTTGGAGTCAGGCAGGCACGCAGCTGAGGATGGCTGGCAACTACAAGACATCTGGCAGATATTCTAAGTACAAAGGAAAAATATCCCCAAATCTAATCCTTATGAAGTTGGATATTAAAGGTGGGAAAGTGTTCTAGAATCACAGTAATACCTGGTTAGAAAGTCATCCTGCATTTTTCAACTGCAAGAATCATTAGAAACATGTGTTCAGGAAGCTTCATCTATGAGGTGTAAGGACTTTCACATAAAACTAGCCTTCCCTTTAACTTTAATTCTTCCTCATTGTGCAGGCTGTTGAATTAAAAACTATTAGTTCCTTACAGGACGTTTATGTGGGTATTATATTAGAAACTCAGTCAAATTTTAAGAATTATTTCCAGGGGAAAATGAATTCCCAGTTCTAGCCACAAATGATTCATAAATGAATATTTAAAGTACAATCCATTCATAAGTTCAGAATTTACTGTAACTATGAAAGTCTTTGTAGTGTGCTAGAATGAGCACTGCTCTAGGAAGGAGTCAAGGAATATTGATTCTAATCTTGGCTTTGCCATTAATTAACTATGAGACCTTGGCAACTCTCTCCCCTGGTTCTTAATTTTCTCATTTGTAAAATGAAGAAGTTGAAGTAGATGTCTAAGATTCTTCCAGTTCCAGGAATTTATAATAAATTTACCAAATTTCAGAACACGCATTTATTCAACAGTGACTTTAAAATACTAAGTTTTAAAAATATGTTTTGAAAATTATCCTAAAATCTAGGTTTGATTTTGTCCTGCTGGATCATTAAACATTATTCATAAAAGTAATTTTACCTTTGGGCATTTAACACATTAGTTAAGATCATTCTAATAATGGTACCAAGGTACAACTAAATAGGAGAAGTACTAGAGGTCATATTCAATGCATTTTTTAAACTAATCTAAATTTATTTTAAATATGTTCATTTATTTTCAAATTGTTTTTATGATGCATTGATTTAAGAGAACTTTTGCTTTATACAGACACACATGCACATGCCATGCACACACACATGTATAATGTTTCTTACATTGTCATTCATTCAGCCTACTTTATACTAGGTACTATGCTAGGATCCAGGGACACGAAACTTGCAGTTATTGGCTTCAAGGAGCTTATGTTCTGTTGAATGAAATAATCATGTAAACTGACAGTTGCATGGTGAGTTAACCTGTGAAATATCTGCACACACTAATAATCAGAGAAATTCTAATTAAATAGTATATTCCAGTTTTTGCACATTACAAAATTTATAATATGTAAGGCAGAGTGTGGCAAAGGGGACACTGTTGTGGAATGATTATAAATCCTACTCCTTCTTTTCCCCATTATCCTGTTTAATTTTTCTTCTTAGATACTATCAGCATCAACGTATTATATGTATATTTTATAAAATCTGTTTTCACCCGCTGGAATGAAAAGCTCCATCTGAGAAAGGATTTAAGTAAAAAGAAAAAAAAACTTGATAAACACACACTTATCTGGGGAGGCAAAGGTACATGAAGTAAATGTTTACTCCATGTAAAATTTGTATTCGTTGTTTCTTTAAGATGTATTTTATTCTCTTGTTTGAAATTTTTATATTGAGCACATATTTCTTTATTAATTAAATATGAAGGCAAATGAACAGGTAGTATATCTTTTTAAGCACCATGGCCACTGTAATAAACTATGTGGGATGCTTAGGAACATCATGAAACCTAACTTTGGGGGAAGTTATGTCAGGAGGAAACACCTGAGCTAATCTTGATGAATGAATTTAATTAGCCAGGTGGAGAAAGGAAGGAAGGAGGTCAATCTCATGAGAAGAAGCAACTTATACAAGAGTCATAGAGGCATGTAAGTATAGAATATACAGAGAATTGCAGGTAATTTGCATAAGTAGAATATATAGTACAAGGAAAAGGAGACTGATATGAAGCTGTAATGGTAAGCATGGGTCAGATTCTGATAATGTATTTGCTATATTAAGAATTTCACTTTACACCACTTCAAATCTATTCCTGATAATTCTTGCTTCTGACTTTAAAGATCACTTTCCTGTAGGCAGCCACATTATAATTGTAGTTCCCACGTCTACTTTTGTTTCCTTAAAGTTTATCCTGCATAAAACAGCCAGTTACCTTTTCACCATATAGTTCCCTCTTCAGTTGTATTTACCATAATGTATTCTATCTACATACATTAAGAATGCATGAGAGAATGTTACAATTTTTGCTTTAAAAGATCAAACACACTTTAAACAACTACAGAAGACAAGAAGACTTTGTTATATTTACTGAGATGCTTAACATTTCTGTTGTTCTTCCTTCATTCTCCATGCTACAGGCATCTTTTGGGTATTATTTTCCTTTTGTCTGAAGAAGTTCCTTTAACGATTCTTTTAGAACAGATCTGCTGGCAACACATTTTTTAGTTTATTATCCATCTGAGAATATTTTATCTTAATTCCTAAAAGACATTTTCTCTGAATATGGAATTCTGGGTTGAAATTATTTTCTTTCAGCACTTTATAAATGTTGTTTCACTTCCTTCTGGCCTCAATGAGACAGCTGCAGTCATTAGAATAAATGTTTCCCTATAAGTAATACATCATTTTTCTTTGGCTTTTTTCATGATACTTTCTTTGTCTTTAGTTTTCAGCAGTTGGAATAGGATGGCTCTGGGCATGATTTTTTTGTTGTTGTTGTTATTTTTCTGTTTGGGTTTGCTGAATTTTTTGAATCTGTAGCTTAATGTCTTTTCTTCACATTTGGGTTATTTTCAGCCCTTATTTCTTCAAGGTTTTTAAAATTAACATATTCTCTCTTGTCTCTGTGACTAAAATAACAGAATATTAGTTCTTTCATTATCGCACCACATGTTCCTGAGGTTTCTCAATCATTTTTCCCCTGCTTTTCAGATCATATACCATAGTTCCCCCTTATTCTCAGGGGTTACGTTCCAAGACCCCTCATGGATATTTGAAAGGCAGATAGTATCAAACCCTGTATAGACTATGTGCACATTTCCTTTTCCTTCTTTACAATTTCACAAATAGAACATTCATTCTTACTGTAATCTTAGTAATCTCGGCATATGATTTATTTCATTTCTTTATTAAATTGAAAACTTTCACCTTATTAAATCAAGTTTAGCCTAAAGCTGCATCCTTATATAATCTAAGTTCAGCCTAAAGGGTTCTCTGCACATTGTGAACTATAACAAGTGGAGATGTAACAGACCATAGCCTATACTTGTGCCAATCACCGAGCTTTGGCCAATCAAATGTAGCCAGCTATTCAAACCATGTTCAAATAAGGCAAACACCAACAGTAACTGATCCAGCTGTTTCTGCACCTCACTTCCGATTTCTGTAGGTTACTTTCCTTTTTCTGTTCATAAATCTTCTTCCACCACATGGCTATGCTGAAGTCTCTAAGCATACCCTGGCTTGGGATGCTTTCCAATTTGTAAAGCATTCATTGCTCAATTAAACTCTTTCAAATTTAATTCAACTGAAGTTTTTAACAACCTTTTCACTTAAAAGAAGCACCTGAGGGCTTCTCTTTTGCATATCCGAATTGCCGGCATTACTACTTATACCTTGGGAACAATAGTAAATAAATAAGGGTTACTTGAATACAAGCTCTGCTATACCACAACAGTTGATGTGACAACAAATATGGGGCCACTAAGAGACTAATGGACACGTAGAATACACAGTGTGGATATGCTTTGAGAAAGGGATGATTTCATGTCCTGAGTGGAACAAAGTGGGATGGTGTGAGATTTCATCATGCTACTCAGAACCACACATGTTTTAAAAGTTGTGTATTCTTTCTTCTGGTATTTCTATTTAATATTTCAGATTGCAGTTGACCATGGGTAAGCAAAACCTTGCATAAGGGGGGACGATGATAATTTCTATTGTTCTATCTTCAGTAGTTTTTTTTTTGTCCTCTCTATTCTGCTACTGAGCCCAACTGGTAAGATTTAAAATTTGTTATTGCATCTTTTAGTTCTAAAATATCCATCTGGTTCTTCTTTATATTTTCTATAATCATTCCTCCCTATCTGCAGAGGATTGGTTAAGATCCCCCTGTGGATACCAAAATCTGTGCATACTCAAGTTCCACAGTCAGCCCTGTGGGACCCTCAGATACAAAAAGGTGGCCTTTGTATGCTCAAGTTTCACATTCCATGAATATTGTACTTTCAATTCATGTTTGACTGTGGATATGGAATCTGCCAATACAGAGAGCTGACTGTATTTATTGAAAAATATCCACTGTGTGGACTCATGCAGTTCAATCTTTTGTTGTTCAAATATCAACTGTATTTTATTTCAAGATTTCAAGATTTTGTATCTGCACTCTTTCCTGTACTTTCCTGTTTCCTGGGGCTCCCCTCATTAGTCCTCTTACTGTATCTTTATTACTCCACTCTGACACGCACTTCTTGTGACTCTCTCCACATCTGGTACAAAGCAACAAGATAATAAGAGTGTGTTAGTACATGTTCTCACTGTTATAAAGAACTGCCTGAGACTGGGTAATTTATAAAGAAAAGAGGTTTAATTGACTCACAGATCTGCATGGCTGGGGAGGTGTCAGGAAACTTGCAATTCTGGTGGAAGGGGAAGCAGGCATGTCCTACAAGGTGGCGGGTGAGAGAGAAAACCAAAGGAGGAACTTCCAAACACATATAAAATCATCAGATCTCTTGAGAACTCACTGACTGTCATGAGAACAGCATGGGGGAAACCATCCCTGTGATCCAATCACCTCCCTCCCTTGACTTGAGGCATTACAGGTCCCTCCCTAGACACGTGGGGATTACAATTCAATATGAAATTTGGATGGGGACACAGGGCCAAACCATTTCGAAGAGGGTGGGGAAAAATTACCTTACTTCCTTTAATTACAGCTCCTGTGACTGGAAATGAAAGTTTTCCTCCCTTAGAGTTTTCAGCCCTTGTACCTCCCAATGCTACCTCAGTCATGGTCTTTGAGCCACTGTTGGATTGCTTGGGGGCAGGGACATGAGAGAATGGAGAACAAGAAAGAAAAATGGAGTTCCTGCATTCTCTGAGTGTTGGGAGATTGCTTTTCCACTCCTTGAGCTTCTTAAGCCAGAACTGGAGGAATTCTCCTGGCACTTTATCTGTTTACAATCAAATTCTATTTCCAGATTTCCTGCTGAATTGAGTCCAGGACAGGAGATGCTAGAGTAAAATAAAAGTTAAAACTCACTGCCCTTTCAGTGGTACTTTGATATCTGATTTTCTTCCCAGTCTCCTTGCCACTTACTTTTCAGAGTTCTCAAACAGCTGCTGGATGCATCTGTTCAGGTTTTATACCTGTATTAGGTACAATAGTGAATTACTAATAAATAGTTGCTTGATTATTGAGTGAGAGGATATCATAACTTATCAAATAAAGAATTTTTAAATGAATTTTTTGCCAATAATTTTTTATGAGGGAAAATTGAATTTCTCTCTTGTAAAATTCCTTTTCTAGATATTAAGATAATTGTTCTTTGTTATTCTGAAAGAAATAATCTTCACATTGCTGTTTAGTTCTCATAGTATTTGCTGCAGGCTCAGTATGTAATTGATTTTTTAAATATTTTTACATTTTTCTACATTCTTATTTGTAGATCTTTGTATTCGAATAATTCAAAATTTAAAAAAGCTTCAGTGTTTCTGCAGAAATAATAAAACTGTTACACTATGTAGCAAAAATAATAACCACAGTACAAAAATACCCTATCAATTAAATCATCCCAACCATTTTAGTAGTGTTTGTTCTTTAAAAAATTTAAATATAATATATAACATTTTTTGTGTTACTATACTTGTTTCCTTTTTCCTTAAAATTAATAGGTTCATTTTTATACTTGAAAATAAATTTAAAAATAAAATTATTCACAATGAAATTCTTGGATAATCAGACACAAGGACTAAAAATCTTTTTTAGTCTTATATTAAGAGAAGTTATTTATAACTGAAAAACTACTATTCAAGGCATATGTTAACTATTAAAAAATAAAGGGGAAAAATAAAGTGTTCATATGTACCAAATAATGATCAAAATGCTAACTTATTCATAGGTTGTCTCTTCATAAAACATGGTTATGGTACAGTTACAAGCAATTGTAATGGGGTTATATTGCAGTTGGCACTTTAAAGCTCATGAACTTTTAATGTAATTCTATCTTCACTGCACACTGGAGAATTTAGACATTGGGTTTCAGTTATTAGAAGTAATTCTAAATATAGGAAACATGGTATCATGGACACTATAAAGTGAACTGCTAGACTCTGAGAATCAGGCTTGGATAGAAATGGGTCTAGCATATTTGCCTTTCTCTGTCACCATAATGAAAATGTATTTAGGTTGGATGTCTACTTCCTAGAAGCCTAAGCTTCTAATAGGCATACATTTCCTAGGGGCCATAACATCAATCCTTTTTAAGATTCTTTAGGAGTGCCTATCAAGAAATGACAAATTTCTTAAAAGAAATCTAGTTTAAAAACTAGATATTTTTGACTCTTTTGTAAGTCATCACTCCTATCTAAGTGCTCTTTCATTACTTCAATAAATATTCGTTGACTGCCTACTATGTTCTGGTAACTTTGTTAGATCTGGGTCTATATTAGTCAGGAAAATACAGTTTCACTCCAAGTTACAGTCTAGCAAGAAATACAAGCCAATAAAATAAGGTTTAATTGTTGCTCTGATAAGAGAGGTATACGATTTGTGGAGGTATATTGGAGGGACATTTAGCTCAAAGAAGGCCTAGGATAATATTCAACACCAAGTATAAATCAACCACGTGAAGAGGTGTTAGAAACGCTTTTTGCCTTGTGAGAAACTCTGTATAAGGGCCTCCCCTGAGACTTGTAGCCTGTAAATCGTGATGCTTTATGGTCCCACTTCAAAGTTATTTTGTCTCTTCTAAAGAGTGAGTGCCCAGCAAAATTTATACTTTTTCTCTACGTTAAATAATGCTGAGGTTCTAATTAATACAAAATTCTGATCAGATACAAATGAATAAAAACAGTAATCAATCATAAAGAAACGTTAATGTTCTCATGCATCGCTGTCAACTACTAATAAATAATTTTATATGTATATTGTCTCCTAGGCCAATCATATTACAATGCTTCTTGATGCCATCTGTTAACAGCTTACCTTCACTGTTATCTTGTCTGACAGCAGATCCATTTATATATTTGCTTGTCTTACCATTTTATTTCCAGTTTCCTTCCACATTTCTTATTCTTTAGGGATCATTCTGCCCTTGTGAAATATAAATACCATCTCTGTTAAATTCATTACTCATTTTATCCTCACTTTTCCAGACAAATCACCATGGCTTTGAAGTGTAGAATATATTATTTTAATTTCTCTGCTAGCTTGCTCTCAGATAACTTTTGTTTTCTTTTCCTCCTCTTGTCATTGGAAGTTACATTTCTGAGTGCATGCCTTCAAGTTAATTTCTGAATATTCTTCTATAGCATAGTAAGAGAAAAACAATCTTGTTTGGCTGGCCAATGGTGATGAATGGAGTGTAGACCAGCCTATAGAGTCCAAAGCCTCCAAGAGAGAAAGAGCAAGAATGAAAGGTGGTGGTATAACTAAATATTTTTGTAATCATGGACAAAAGGATTTGGGATCATGATAATTTACTTCAGGTTATTTGCAGGTGAACTTCAGACTTCTGTGAGTGACAGCACATGGGGTCCTAGATGCTCTGATGGAGAACCTGGGTGTTACAAAATGTATGAGTAGGTGGGCTTCTATTAAATGGAGTACTTAAAGAAGAACTACTCAAGTTGCCCAGGTTGTGCTTGAATGGACACAGTCTCAAGAATGCAGTGAGCTTGAGTGTTAATATATGCCAATGACAGTCCAATGACTGTAGTTTCCATGAAAGGCCATATTGTGTCTATCAATAAATGCTGTAGAATAAGTGAAGAAATATGACATGAACTGCAATACTCTGCTTTTTCACAAAAGGCAACCTTATCTGCCACTTTAGAGAGAGTGAGATTGTACTATCATACAAAAGAAAATAAAGATTGTACCTCTATAGGTTCTTTATGTGTATTTGTGGTTGAGTGGGTAGTTTAGGGGCAATTTTGGAGTGGTAAATACATTGGATAGCATTTGACTCCTATATACATGGAATATTTTACAGAACATTATAATCTAAGGAGATTTGTCAACTTTAAAATCAAGAGGTCATAAGGAATTATAAAGAGCTAAATTTACGTTGCATTTATTACCATGAAACCATCTATTACTAATAGAAAGCAGTAAGTAAGAATACTCTATAATTAATGGTCTAAAACTGAAAATGATGGACTAGCTTTTTCACTGAAAGCAATTTCTATTCTGCTACTCAATTACTCAGTTGCTTAATTTTAAGATTTTATTATGTCTTTAAATCATGATTAATATAGGAAATATGATGCTTTTCTACTTCCTAACCACTGCTTATCCAAGCATCCACAATCTTTTATAATACTGTTTTGTACTACCATATTTATTTTAAAATGAAAAGTATTGGATTTTTTATTATAGTGACAGAATCTTACTGTGGTAGTTGAATAAAGCAACATTTACTTAGGTCAAAGAATTAGAATATTAATATACATTGATATTGAGATGTACATATTTTTGAAAAATTTAATGACAGCAATACTAAAGAATTAGAAATAATTTTTACAATCATAAATTCAATGTTCTAGAAAATTCATATTGAAAATTGCTTAATATTTTTATTATGAGATTTTTAGGAACATTTTCTTGTTGATAATATAAAATATAGCAAAGAGAACTCAGAGATTCAGAATTTCCCAGGATCACATCCCTGACTTAATGCAATTCAATTCAAAAGACATATGCAGACATATAGCTCTAAGAAATATGCTGTGATCTGGTAGTTGTCTGTAAAGAATGTACACTTTAACAAAAAAGGTGGGATAACTTCAATACAATGCTGTTTGGTGCTTTGATAATGGCATGAACAGCATTCACATAAGAGGAAACTTAACATTAGCTGGATGGAACATGATATTTTTCTAGGACCAGCTTCCTGGCTTATAAAAGAGCACAGTTTAGGGCTCTTCACTATATACTCTCTAAAATCCAGAATAATATTGAGGAATAACTGGTGTACCCTGGGAGATAAGAGTGCTTACCCTGGAAGTTTGGGTGGTTTGGAAGGCACTGGCAGATGCCTTCATGCCACAGAAGTAACTCCAGAATAGGGCACCATGATTATAATTGAGGGACTGCAATGCTAACCAACCCCATGGTGACATGGTGATTCAGCATCTCTATAATGTTCTTGTTGAGGTAGGACCCTCAGATAGGTACTCTTGTGGAGATAGTGAACCTCTCCTCTTCACCTTCCTTCCCATTACTCCAGTCTCCGAAAGACAAGGAAAAGTGAATCTGGTACAATGAAGCAGTGAGAGTAGAGAACCTAAGAAAAAATAGAGATGATATATTAATCAACTAAGAATTATGTTATGACATGTGTATACTCAGTTTTACCTGTGCCAAATGCGGAGGAACTCCCTAGATGCCAGGGAGATGAGTTTTGGAGAAACGGTGAGGAGAAGAGCTCCTCTTACAGCAGCAGAAGAAGAAGGCATGCTGGTATTGGGCTCTCTAATCCAGCAAGGTTTACCTCACTGGCCTGGGGGTAGCACACAAAGTATCTATCTTGATGTTTACCTAGAGTTATAGGCACAAGTACTGGACTTGTGTGTTGAAAGGGTGTACCATGGCCTAGTTCCAATCAGGTATCAGGTAAAGTTGGAGAGAGTAACCTGGGCTTCTTAGGACCAAAATGAAGATTAAAAAAAAAAATTCTTTTTTTAAAGGGGCCTTGTCTCAGGCATGGATTTTCCCAAAACTGGGAGGTTTGGTTCTCTATAAACTCCAACTTCCTGGAAATAATACTTTGTATATCCTAGAATAATAGTATAAGGCATCCTGAAAAATGTGACTCTGAAGGCATTGACCGATTGTTGCTGGTGGTGAAAGTAGGTGCTGTGGAACATTCTAGATGTATAATATTTAATCAAGTTATTGGAGAGGTCAAAAAATTACACAAGGGCACAGGTGTAGTTTGGTTTGGTGCTAATGGGCAAGTGGAAGTTCACATTGATATTTATCTTACAATATTTTTGACTTTTGTACCATCAACTTGAATGAAAATTATTATAATTAGAAATAAGCACATGATAATATAAAACATGTAAAAAGTACAGAAGAACTCTAGGGAAAGGAGATTGCTGATGAAGCTAGAATTAAGAAAAATTTCTTATAGAAGGTTAATCCTTTCTGGAGGGTTGTAATAGATGCAGATTGACGTCTGTGTTTTAATTTGTATTGAGCAGCTCATTTAACCTTGTCAAAGGCTTTTCACCTTGAGCATCTCACTTTATCTAGACAAAATTTCAATAGCAGTTACCATAATAATTGGAGTAATAAAGAAACTAAGCCATAAAGAAGTTAAATATCATCTAAGGATACATTTGATTAGCTGGATATCTAAGACTTGAGGCCAAATCCCCAGTGTTCTGGTCCATAGGATGTCTTCTCTTTCCTATTTTATCCCTGATAATATAAGTAACAAGGAATAGACTAGAAAAATATGGATAATTCTAATAATTTTGCTATTAATTTAAAAGCACAAATTAGTTAAGCTATTACAGTAATTACACAAAACCCAATTATGACCAAATCCCAAGAAATTAGGGAAAAGTGAATTCTTATCAAAGATCAGGTCAACTTGGTCCTTGGTCAGATAAAGTATACTAAGCAAGTGTTTTCCTTTTTTTTTTTTTTTTTAAGACAGAGTCTCACTCTGTCACCCAGGCTGCAGTGGTACAGTGGTGTGAACTCGGCTCACTGCAATCTTGGCTTCCTGAGTTCAAGCGATTCTCTTGCCTCAGCCTCCTGAGTAGCTGGCACCACAGGTGCAAGACACCATTCCCGGCTAATTTTTGTGTTTTTAATAAAGATGGGGGGTTCACCATGTTGGCCAGTCTGGTCTTGAACTCCTGACCTCAAGTGATCCACCTGTCTCGGCCTACCAAAGTGCTAGGATTACAGAAGTGAGCCACCACGCCTGGCCTGCAAGTGCCTTTTCTTAAGGCAATGCAATATCAGCTTTTTAAACTTCTCCTCATGAAACTCCATATAGACAATTTGTTTTGTTGACCAGCAGCCAGATCTAAGTGATGTGTTGAGGTGTTTTCCCCATCCTTTTGCCATGATGTGTCTGGAAATAGAACCGGATGTGATGCTGTGGTCCTGGGCTCTCATTTCTGAGGCCAGGAAGTGTTAGAGAGGGGTTAGGTTATTAGCGATTAACTCTAGGCGTTTCTCAAAAGCAAGGAGGGAGCTTTGCCCACCACTAATTCTTCCACATGTGGTTATTGCCTATCATAAGTTACTACTTCTAGGCAAATTAAAAATGGCTTGTATGCCAAGCAAAATTACTGTCACATTTCACACTTTATTCTCCTTCTGGTTTGTTTTCTTTAGGATTTCAAAATTAGAAATCGCTTCTTGAATTACAGTCTTTTCTTCTTTCTCCCCATATCCTCCCACACTTTTGCTTCTTTTGAGTTTGTACTTCATCTTTGGCTCCAGATATTTTAATTACTAGATAACAAGTATTATAATTTTAGAAAATAGAGATAAAAGATACAGTTTCAGCCATCAAGGAGCTCACAGTCTAGCATGACTGGCAAGAAAGGAATCAGAAAATGACAATACTGTGTGGCAAAAGTTATGTTAGAAATTATTGCTGGTTCCATGTCTCTTTTTAGTAGTATGATCTTGGTTAACCATATAAAACACAAGCAGAGATTTGAGACTAAGTAGAAAAAGCCCCAGTGTATTACGTTTCTATTGCTACATAACAAATTACCCCAGAATTCAGTGGCCTAAAAAACCATTTATTAGTTGGCATTTTCTATGGGCCAGGAATTTGGACCTGAATTAGCTGGGTCCTCTGACTAACAATGCTTTCATCAACCTTGAGGCTGTAGTCATCACAAGGTTTGTCTGGGCTGGATCTGCTCCCAGGCATACTCAGGTAGTTGTTGGCAAGATTCAGTTCCTTGCGAGTTCTTGGACTGAAGGCCTTAGTTCTTTGCTGCTATTGTTTGGAGGCTGCCTTCAGCTTTTATCAGGTGTGCCTCTCCGTAGGACGACCCACAACAGGGCAGCTGGCTTCATCCAGGTGAGCAAGTATAAGTATGCAAGAGAGAGTGCAAGCAAGCAAGGAGTCATAGTTTTATAACCTAATCTCAGAAGTGTCATCCATCACGTTTACCATATTCTATTTGTTAGAAGCAAGTCACTAGGTTCAGCCTATACTCAAAAAATAAGACATCACCCAAGGGAATAAATAACAGGAGGTAAGGATCACTGGGGGCCATTTTGGAAGCTGCCTATCACACCCAGAATAAAAAAATCTATCAAAATATCCTTAAACTTTTTCTAAAAGAAGATAAGAGCATATTTTTCAGGCCTAAAAGTAGCTTATAGTTAATTATTGAATTGACAAATTATCTAATTTCTCCTTAGGTGCAGAATGTACCAGATTGCATGCAGCCAAAAGGGTTAAACAAAACTGAAGCATGAAGAGGTGCAAAGCACCTCGCATTTATTAGGTCTATATACAAGAAACTGTGTTGGCTGCCTCCATACACTTTGTTTCAGTTAACCTTCAAAAAATGTTGCATGAAATAGGGAGGCAGCCTATCTTAGTGGCAGGGCTGTTTCACAGAGCTATACAGGTTGTACCCTGAAGAACAACAAAGCCATCTCTGACAGTGTGAGCAATACATCTTGGATTGTCCTCTTAGTGGTCCATGTTTCCTTGGGTCTGGAATCAGTACTTTTTTACTAGTGCTGTGACCTTCACAAGTTGCTTAACATCTCTAAGCCTTAGTTTCTTCATTTCTAGGATAAGGAAGTCATAATATTAATGAACTCTCAGGACTGCTATGAGGATAAAATGAGATCATCATCATCATCATCATCATCACTTACTCAATGCGTACTACAATCCTGGCACTCCTCTAAGTGTTACAAATGTATTAACTCCAACAATAACTCCAGAAGGTAGGTATTTTTATGATCTCATTTTTACCAATGAGGAAAATAAGACATGGAAAGTCAAATAATCTGTATATGGTCACAGAGATAGGAAGTGGTCTGACTCCAAAGTCTGATTTTTAATCTCACTATACTATTTCTCATCATTGTGGAGTCAATGCTGTAGTACAATATCTGACAATTAGTACATATTAAATATTAGCTTTTAATTCTATACCCATTTTACTAATAGGAAAACAAAGAATTATAAGTGGTTAATAACTTACCTAAAGAGTAATCCTGACCTTAAATAAGCGACCCAAGATTTTAAACCACATATGGCTGGATTCAAAGCACATGGCATTCTTAGTTTTGCTTTATTTTATTCAGAATGATTATGCCAATCATGATGTGATCTTTGTCTCAAGGTAAACAGCTCTACATGACTTGCCCCTCAGGGCATTGCTACATTGTAGTGCAATGCAAACCCTGAAGTTTATAAGAATGATTCAAGACCATCAAGAAAAAGATAAATTTTATAAATTTTATATAATATACTTTTATATAATATACTTTCTGTAAGAAGGACTGAAAGTGTATGACATATTTTAGATTTCCTTCAAATTAAAATAAAGTCAGTTCACTCATATAGTGGGTAAGCTTCAGCTACCTGAAAAATTGATCGATGTTGAGTACCTTATTCCTGGGCGATATCAGTGAAATGAAGTGTGGCTATATAAAATGAGGCATAGTGAATGCAATAGCTTTGGATATTTAGTTACAAAATGAACCACAATAGTCTTAATTCAGTTTCTGCATCAAACTGTGAACAGAGAATGTTCTGCAACCCATGAAAATAATCATGTTTAAAGAATGTGATCTACAAAATGTGTTCAATTTTTAAAAAGGCATATATACCCATCTAACTATACCTTTTCCATATAGTTACATACATCTGATGAAATTATCAATTATGCACTTTTCTTTATGCAGCTGTTATCAATAATAGAAAATAGAGCTGTTAAATGAAGTGTTATTTTGTAAACAAAACAAGCATTTTACCTGTGAAAACATATGAACCACCAGCAAAGGAATGTGATATTATAAATTCATTATTTTCAGCCTAAATGGGGCTGTCAACACTAGTTAGTTGAGGTAAAAAAGAAGTCTTTAATATCTCTGTAATGATCATGCTAGCCTCATCTTACAAAATATCTAAATTAACCTCTCTTGATTTTCCACCCATCTTCCTGGCTTCTCTGCTTTAAGTGTTTTTTGGAGTTTGTCTTTCTTTTTACTTTATTCATGTCCTGATGATAATATTTAGTTTCACACTGTTGAAAATGTTCAGGTGCTGATTTGTTGGCATGCACACTGGAGTGCAGATGCTGCTGCCACTGCCTCAATGGAAAGCTTTGGCTGGCACCTCCCATTGGAGTGTTTTTGTCAGCAGACCAGGAATACCTCAGCCCCTCCAGTGCAGCAGGTGCTTAACCTTGAGGGGCCAAAGAACAAAGCACTGGGCCTAATACCAGTTCCCTAGGGCTAGAGCATGCAGCCCAGGAGTGCTGAGGTGAGTCTTGAGCCCCTGAAAATCTATCAGAAACAAAGCCTGTCAACTGAAGTTAGCTTATACCACAGTCAAATCCTCAAGGGCCTTAAATAATGTAAAAGCAAAAAAACCCACCCAAAGGGCAGCAACTTCAAAGATTAAAGGAACACGAGGCTACACAGATGAGAAAGAACCAGCACAAGAACTCTGGCAACTCAAAAAGCCAGAGTATCTTCTTACTTCCAGGTGATTGCACTAGTTCCTTGGCTATGGCTCTTAACCAGGCTGAGATGGCTGAAATGACAGACATAAAATTCAGGATTTGGATAGAAACAATGATCATCAAGATTAAGGAGAAAGTCAAAACCCAATTTAAGGAATCTAGGGAAACTGATAAAATGATACAAGAGCTGAAATACAAAATAGCCATTTTAAGAAAGAACCAAACTGATCTGATGGAGCTGAAAAACTCACTATATGAATTTCAGAATACAATCACAAATATTAATAGCAGTATAGACCAAAGTGAGGAAAGAATCTGAGAGCTCAAACACTGGTTCTTCAAATCAACTCAGTCAGACAAAAATAAAGAAAAAAGAGTAAAAAGAATCAACAAAACCACTGAGAAAGATGGAATTATGTAAAGAGACTAAATGTGTGACTTATTGGTATCCCTCAAAGAGAGGAACAGAAAGAAAATTTCCTCAACTTTTCTAGAGAATTTGACAAATTTAGGAAATGTAGAGAATCCCTGTGAGATACTACACAAGACAACCATCTCCAAGACACATAGTCATCAGATTCTCCAAGGTCAATGTGAAAGAAAAAATAAAGGCAGCTAAAGAGATGGGGCAGGTCACCTGCAAGGAAACCCCATCAGGCTAACAATGGACCTTTCAGCAGAAACTCTACAAGCCAGAGGAGACTGAGGGTCTATATTCAGCATTCTTAAAAAAAGAAATTATAACCAAGAATTTTGTATTCAGCCAAATTAAGCCTTATAAGCAAAAGAGAAATAACTTTCTTTTTAGACAAGCAAATGCTAAGAGAATTTGTTACCACCAGACCAGCCTTACAAGAGGTCCTTAAGGGAGTGCTAAACATGGAAATGAAAGACTGTTGCTGGCCATCACAAAAGCACACTTAAGTACACAGACTGTTGACACTATAAAGCAACTTTACAATCAAGTCTGCATAACAACCAGCTAAGAACATGATGACAGGACCGAATCCACACATATCAATATTAGCCTTGAATGTAAATGAGCTAAATATCCCAATTAAAAGGCACAGAGTAGCAAGCTAGATAAAGAAGCAAGATCCAATTTTATGCTGTCTTCAAGAGACCCATCTCACATGCAATGACACCCATAGGCTCAAAGTAAAGAGATGGAGCTAATTTCAGACAAACAGACTTTAAATCAACAACAATCAAGAAAGACAAAGAAGGTTATTACATAATGATAAAGGGTTTAATTCAACAAGAAGACTTAGTTATTCTAAAAATATATGCACCAGACACTGAAGCATCCAGATTCATTTAAAAAAGTTATTAGATGCCTAGGAAGAGACTTAGAGACTTAGATAATCACAGAATAAGTGTGGGAGACTTCAACACCTCACTGACAGAACTAGATAGATCATCATGACGGAAGACTAACAAAGATATTCAGGACCTGAATTCAACACTTGACCACATGGATCTAACAGATATCTACAGAACACTCCACAGAACAACCATAGAATATACATCCTTCTCATTTGCACATGGCAATACTCTAAAACTGCTCACACAGTCACCCATAAAATAATTCTCAACAAATTAAAAAAACCCAAAATCATAACAACCACACTCTTGGACCACAGTGCAATAAAAAGAGAAGTCAATACCTAGAATATCTCTCAAAATCATACAATTACATTGAAATTAACCTACTCTTGGATGACTTTTGGGTAAACAGTTAAATGAAGGCAGAAATCAAGACATTATTTGAAACTAATGAAAACAAAGATACAACATATAAGAATCTCTGGGATGGGCCAGGTGTGGTGGCTCATGCCTGTAATCCCAGCACTTTGGGAGTCCAAGGTGGGCAGATCACTTGAGGCCAGGAGTTTGAGACTAGCCAGGGCAACGTGGTGAAAGTCTGTCTCTACTAAAAATACAAAAATTAACTGGGTGTGGTGGCGCATGCCTGTAATCCCAGCTACTTGAGAGGCTGGGGCATGAGAATTTCTTGAACACGGGAGGCAAAGGTTGCAGTGAGCTGAGATCACCCCACTGCATTTCAGTCTGGGTGACCGAGCGTGACTCTGTCTAAAAAAAATAAGAAAGGAAAAATAAATCCCTGGGACACAGCTAAAACAGTATTAATAGAAAAGTTAAGAGCAATCCCAAACTAACAACCTAACACCACACCTAGAGAAACTAGAAAAACAAGACAAATCAACCTCAAAGCTAGCTAGAAGAAAAGAAATAACAAACATCAGAGCTAAACTGAAAAAAGATCTAAATAAACACTATTAGAAATGACAAAGGGGACGTTACTGTCAAACCCCACAGAAATAAGAAAAAAAAAACCCTCAGTTACTGTTACAAACACCACTTTGCACACAAACTAGAAAACTTAGAAGAAATGAATAAGTCCCTGGAAACATACAACCTCCAAAGATTGAACCAGGAGGAAATTGACAGCCCAAACAGACCAATAACAAGTTCTGAAATTGAATCAGTAATGAAAAGCGTACCAACACAAAAAGCCCTGAACCAGACAGATTCACAGCTGAATTCTACCAGATGTATAAAGAAGAGCTGGTGCCAATCCTACTAAAAATATTCCAAAAAATTGAGGAGGAAGGACTCTTTCCTAACTCATTCTATGAGCTCAGCATCATTCTGATACCAAAACCTGGCAAAGACACAACAACTACAACAAAAGAAAACTTGGGGCCAATATATTTGATGAACACAAGTACAAAAATCTTCAACAAAATATTAGCAAATAAAATCCAGCAGCATATCAAAAAGATAATCCACCGTGATCAAGTAGGCTTTATTCCTGGGATGCAAAGTTGCTTTAACATACAAAAATCAATAAATGTGATTCGCCACATAAACAGAAAGAAAAACCAAAATCACATGATTATCTCAATAGATGAAGAAAAGGCTTTCTATAAAATTCTAGATCCCTTCATGTTAAAAACTCTCAACAAACTAGGCATTGAAGGAATATACCTCAAAATAATAAGAACCATCTATGACAAACCCACAGCCAATATCATATTGAATGGGCAAAAGCTGGAAGCATTTATCTTAGAACCAGAAAAGACAAGGATGCCCATTCTCACCACTCCTATTCAGCATAGTACTGGAAGTGCTAGACAGAACAATCAGGCAAGAGAAAAAAATAAAATTATCCAAATAAGAAAAAAGGAAGTTAAATTATCTTTGTTCATCAATGACATGATTGTATACTTAGTAAACCTAAAGACCCTCCAAAAGACTCCTATTCCTGACAAACGACTTTAGTAAAGTTTCAGGATACAAAAATCAGTAGCATTCCTTTACACCAACAATATGCAAGCTGAGAGCCAAATCAAGAATGCAATCCCATTCACAATAGCCACAAAAAATAAAGTACCCAGGAATACAGCTAACTAATGAGGTGAAAGATTTCTACAATGAGAATTATAAAATACTGCCAAAAGAAATCAGAGACCACACACAAAAAATGGAAAAACATTTCATGCTCATGGATAGGTAGAATAAATATTGTTAAAATGGTCACACTGCACTAAGCAATTTACAGATTTCATGCTATTTCTAGCAAACTACTAACGACATTTTACACAGAATTAGAAAGAACTATTCTGAAATTCATATGGAACCAAAAAAATCCTGAATAGCCAATGCAATCCTAAGCAAAAAGAACAAAGCCAGAGGTACCACACTACCTGACTTCAAGTTACACTACAAGGCTACAGTAACCAAGACAGCATGGTACGTGTACAAAAACAAACACAGACCGTTGCAACAGGTTAAAGAACCCAGAAATAAAGCCACATACCTACAACCATCTGATTTTCAACAAAGTCAACAGAAACAAGTAATGGAGAAAGGACTCCCTATTCAGTAAATGGTGCTGTGCTAACTGGCTAGTCATATGCAGATTATAGAAACTGGACCCCTTCTTTCATTATATGCAAAAATCAACTCAAGATAGATTAAAGACTTAAATGTAAATTCAAAACCATAAAAAGCCCTGGAAGAAAACCTAGGAAATATCATTCTGGACATAAACATTGGCAAAAATTTCATAACGAAGATGACAAAAGCAATTGCAACAAAAACAAAAATTGACAAGTGCACCTAATTAAATGAAAGAACTTCTGCATAGCAAAAGAAACTATCAAGAGTGAACAGATAACCTACAGACTGGTACAAAATATTTTCAAACTGTGCATTCAACAAAGTTCTAATGTCCAGAATCTATAAGAAACTTAAACAAATCAACAAGCAAAAAAATAAGCAACCGCATTACAAAATGGGCAAAGGATGTGAACAGATACTTCCCAAAAGAATACATACACATAGCCAGCAAGCATAGGAAAAAATGCTCAACATCACTAATCATTGGAAAAATTCTAATAAAAACCACAATGAGATACCATCTCAGACCAGTCAGATTAAAAAGTAAAAAAAAAAAATAACAGATACTGGCAAGGTTGTGGAGAAAAGGGAATGCTTATACACTGCTGGTGGGAATATAAGCTAGTTCTGCCATGGTGGAATGCAGTTTGGAAATTTCTCAAAGAACTTAACAATTGACCCAGCAATCCCTTATGGGTTATATACCTAAAGGAAAGTAAATCATTCTACCATAAAGACACAAGCATGCGTATGTTCATTACAGCACTATTTACAGTAGCAAAGACATGGATTCAACCTAAATATACAATAATGGACTGGATAAAGAAAATGTGGTACCTAAAATCATAGAATACTACACATTCATAAAAAAGAATGAGATCATGTCCTTTGCAGAAACATGGGTGGAGCCAGAGACCATTATCCTCAGCGAATTAATGCAGGAACAGAAAACAAAATACTACATGTTCTCGCTTATAAGTAGGAGCTAAACATTGAGTATACAATCTAACAAAGCAACTAAGAAGGGAACAATAGGCACTGGGGCCTACATGAGAGTGGAGAGTGGGAGGAGAGTAAGTATCGAAAAACTACTTGTCCAGTAGTATGCTTAGTAGCTGAGTGACGAAATAATCTGTATACTACATCTCTGTGACACACAACTTACCTATATAAGAAACCCACACATGTACCTCCTGAACCTAAAATAGAAGTTGGAAGAAAAAATAAAATAAAATGAATAAATTTCTCATGTCCTTTACTTCCCTTCCCTAAAACAAACCCAGTTAAGAAAAAAAAAAAAGAGAAATTGTTAAGAAGGTAGTTTAATAAATTGGATTCAGCACGTGGCCACTGTAGTCAGAACTATTTTAGATACCTGTTCTGTTAGGAAGTGAAGCAGGGTCCTTAAATTCTTTAAATTTTCACTTTCCTTCTAAGTAAAATGGGCCCAAAGTGGTTGGTTTTTCAGACCCACCTCGTAAGATTGTGTGAAAGATTAAATTATATAATTCATATAAAACTCTCAGTAAAGTACCAGTCAAATAGTAAGAGATTAATAGATGTTAACTGTTATTGTTAATAATATTATATTTTACTAATAGCATTATTTATCAATGTTATTATTTTGAAGAGCTGAGAGCTTCCAAGTCTGTACCTTCAGTTCAGATCCCTTTTTTGGGGTCCAGGCCTGCTTCTATCTTTCAAAACAATGCATCTGCTTATCTCTATTTCTGTGACTGTTAGCTTTGCTCATGACTTGGCCTAAACTCTGGAAAAAGCAATGCCATTCACTCTGCCTAGTGGAATCGTGAATAGGCTCTTTAATATTCCACATTCTTTCAGTTATTAGAGCAATTCTGTTTCAATATTTAAACTTTACCCTTATATATTTTATGACTTTGGCCTCAAACTCCATTTAAAGCTCTCTTTTCTCTTCAAAGGATAGTTAGAATTTTCATGTCTTCAGCAGCTGGAGTAGAGTTTCCCCCACCCCACTTTATCTTCTAGGTGCTAGATCCTCTCTTAGGTTCAGGTGGAGAGGAAGGAGAGGGAACAGGCAAACTTCTCCTTTCTGAACTGGGAGTAGAAGTGGTTAATCGTTAACTGATGAGAAGTCTCTAGCTCACATTGGTCATTTCTGTCATGGAGCACAGGAGAGCCCTGGTCAAGTTTCCTGCTGATTATCTGATATAGGAGATCTAGCTTTGGCTTGGTATTGTCCTCCTTCTTGTCTTTCCCTTATTCCACAGCATCTTGCTGCTGGGGTCCCTCTTGGGAGAAGTTCCTGCAAGATAGCTCAAATTCAGCTACCTCTGAGGTGTCTGCTTGCCCCAGCTTTAAGTGTATAAGGGCAGTCCCACTGCTTCCCTCTCTTTTAGCCTTGTCTTCCTTATCTTTTCTCAGCTCACGGTGACCAAGGGGCAGATTAGTGAGTCTGCTGGTTCCACAAGTATACAACTAGAGAACAAAATGCTCTTCTTTTCTTGCAGAAATCCTAGTATTGCATAAGTGATCTTCTTGAAGCTTCCTATTCCCTGTGGAGTTTGGAAGGAGAAGCATTCCTGTAGGCTTCTGCTGAGAAGGGAAGAAGAGTCTTCCTGCTTGGACACTGGGCTTCTGAAAAGGCCTTGTGCTCTCCTATTTCACAGTTTTCTTTCTTTTACTTTTTTTGTTTGTCTTTTTTCTCTTTTTTTATTCTTTTTTTCTTACCTCACAGTCTTGTATGTGTTTTGACTGTCACAAGAATGAGCACTGGATGTGGTAGAAAAAATTCTTGGATTAGTGCCTCTCATTAGTCCCTAAAAATACATATGTATCTGGCCCCAACTCCTGGTGACTCTGTAAGCTTATGATGTATTTTTTGGTATGTTTTGTATATAGTTTTGAGCTTCTGCAGTGATTTTTAAAACAGGACAAAATCCCATATGAACATTCTGTTATACTCCATTAAATTGTCAATACCAGAGATATGGGAAAATTGTTTTCTCATTCTAACTTTATATACCCAATATCTAACAAAGCAGCTGCAAAATGGTTGCTACTCAATAAATATTTGTTGAATGAATGAAGGAATGAAAAGCCAAATGTAATACATAGAAAAGTTGATTATAAATTCTTTGGTACACAATAGACAGACAAAACATAATCTAGGAAATATGCACCCTGAGAAATTGCTATCATCATCTTAATACCTTATAACAATGGAAGTTCTTAAACTGGTCCCCTTAATACCATTGTGTTTATTTTCTGTATGTTTATACTTTTATGCTTTGGTTTCATTTTCTACTTATTAGTTAAATGATTATGAGAACTGTGGGGATAAATTTAAAACATTACTCTGTTTCTATAGGGAGTTCTGCTGTAATGCAGTGATTATGAAATTATCTCAAATCTACTCAGAATTATTAAAAGGTACAGTTCAATAAATATTTTTATTTTTGTTAATTCTTCCCCAAATCATATTAAAACGATCCTTTTACACTTAAGTGATTTCGTCAGTTTTGTATTCATTTTAAATACCAGATTCTTTTTCTAAAATTCAAAGTTTCTGAAAACTTTATTTTTAAGCAATATATTCTGAGAAAACTTAAATCTAAATTCAATTGTTCAGATAAATATGAATACAATTTAATAAAAAGTACTGAATGCTGTGTTTTATAATTCCTTAGAAAATTTGGGAACATTACTAGGTTCCCAAGTAGATTGATAATACCTGAGAGATCAGCCGTGACCAACATTTAGTTACATTAACAGGAATACTTGATATGAGCAAATCCGTACATATTTTTATTAAAAATGCAAATATAAATAATTAAATGATTCTGTTCTAATGCACTTCATTCCAATGCCTAGAACAGGAAAAAAGACATGAACCTCTTTAAGAAGTCATGTTCAAAAAATTGCTAGTAGTTTACAGAGATTACTGAAGAAACAACTGTCAAACTCACCCAATTGCTTATCGGGAGTGGGCTTAGAAAGGCAAGTTACCAGGGAAACTTCTTCCTCACTGGAAAAGGATAAATGTGTACTAGGAGTCCACATATGGCAAGACTGTAATCTTGCTATGCTTTAATTTTATCTAGGTTAGCCACAGTGGAGAAAACACTGTAGAGACTAGAAGCTAAGAGTGCAGAAGGGCAAAAGCAATTTATATAACTTTAAGTTGATTATTAGTACTACTAATAATGCTAATGGTAGTGCTTACACTATTAACAAAAATAATTATAAACACTTACAAAGCACTCCGTCTTAGTCATTTGGGCTGCTGTAACAAAAATACCATAGACTGGGTAGCTTAAACAACAAATATTTATTTCTTACATTTCTGGAAGTTGGGATCAAAGTGTGAGCAGATTCAGTGTCTGGTGAGGGCTTGCTTCCTGGTGCATAGATGGCCATCTTCTTGCTGTGTAATTTTTTTTTTTTTTTTTTTTTTTTTAAGACGGAGTCTCGCTCTGTCACTCTGTTGCCCAGGTTGGAGTGCAGTGGTGTGATCTCGGCTCACTGCGACCTCTGCCTCAGGGGTTCAGGTGATTCTCCTGCCTCAGCCTCATGAGTAGCTGGGACTACAGGCACTTGCCACCATGCCCAGCTAATTTTTGTATTTTTAGTAGAGACGGGGTTTCCATAACAATGGAAATTAGGCTATAGTATATAAATTTTAGGGGGACACATCCATTCGATAGCCTGCTCTATAGTTTAAAAATTGCACTCTTTTGAATTCTGTCTTTTGGGAGACATTATTGCCATCAGTCTCATAATAGAGATGAGAAAACTAAAGTCAAGTGCATTAGCTGTGGTCATACAGGGGTTAATCAAGAGCCCAGAAGTTGTATTCAATCTCCTTGATTCTAGTGCATACTCCTTTTGCATATTACTCATTTTTCTAAAATCATGTTAACTCCTCTTCTTGCTAGTAAGAAGATGCAGTGGTAGATTTATCATGAATTAAAGGAAGTATAGTTTCAGGCACCCTCACTTGCATAAGCCCATTCCAATGTCTTGGAGTAGCCCTAATAATGTTCATATATTTATGTAAATTTATACATATATACACAAATATATGTATATATTTATGTAAATTTATACATATATACACAAATATATGTATATATTTATGTAAATTCATACATATATACACAAATATATGTATATATTTATATATTTATGTAAAGTTATACATGTACACATAAACATTTATATTTTTTAATCGAAATATATGTACACATAAATTTACATAAATATATGCATATGTGTGTGTGTGTATATATATATATACACATACATGTATCTTTTTTATTTTTTTTTCTGGAGAGAGACAGGGTTTTGCTCTGTCACCTAGGCTGGAGTGCAGTGGTGCAATCACAACTCACTGAAACCTTGAACTCATGTGTTCAAGCAATCCTCTCTCCTGCCCCAGCCTCCTGAGTAGCTAGGACTACAGGAGTGTGCCACCTACACTGGGCTAAATTTTTTATTTTTATTTTTGTAGAGACAAAGTCTTAGTATGTTGCCCAGACTGGTCTCAAATGCTGGTCTCAACTGATCCTCCCGCCTTGGCCTCCCAAAGCTCTGGGATTGTAGGCATGAGCCACCTGGCCTGGCAAATTTTATAGTATTTTTTAAAAGAAAGATTTTTTTCAAGCTGCAGTCTTTCCACTGCATCTTTACCTCTGTCTTGCTTCCCATGTGATGGGTTGGCATTTAACTAGCTAAAGACAGTTTTTGGATCTGACTTAGAGGAAACTGATTTAGCAATACACTTTATTTAGAGAGATTTATTTATGTGGTTTTCAGTTATCTCCTTGTATAGTTAAATAGTTGTTAGCCATCCTGATACAAGGATGTTTTATTCAAATATTACTGTATCCCACTGTGTTGACTCAACCTGTGTTGAGACATAAAATATAGCACAGGCAGTCACTTTATTAACATGAATTCATCTTATAGCCACAGCTCCTCAAGTATGTTGGTAGAGGGGGAGAACAAAGTTAGAAATGTTCAGAACCAGAAGTTAATTTATAGAAAATTCTTCCAAACATTAGATAAGTAAAATGTAAGTATAGAAATGGTTTTTCATCAACACCTAGTCAAACAGTTCTTTCAATAGAAGTTTTTCTAAATATCACAACAATCTGAAAATTTTACATGTTGTTACCAATGACAAATTTTTAATTTGGCAGTTAATTTAATAAAAAAGTTAATTAATACAAATATGTGACTTTTCTGATTTTATGCTTTTGAGATTGCAACTTAATAAAATTTATTATTTGTTGTGATTTGTTTTCTCATTTCAAATAAATATTTTTTTACCTAATTTTGCATTTATAATTTATATATATGTATTTAAAGGGTCTCTTTCTCTCTCAAATTGTTTAAGATTAAGATCTCATAAAGGCTGGATCCTCTGCTGAAAGTATGTATGCTCAGTAAATATCTGTTGACAATAAGCATCTTCTGGAATCAGTTTTGATGCCAACTTGGCATCCTGAAGTTCTGGAACCAAAAGACTTCTGATGTTAAGGAATTGTGGGTGGATTTTCTCAAGACTTGGAGATAGACTTTGTACTTTATGAAGCTTATGCATTGTAAAAGTATGTTCATTCCGTATTCAGAGATTTCCCATCTTCCTTCAGCAACCTAGCCCCTTGCCCTCACAGGGTATCAAACAAAATCTTTGTTTTTAAAAAGCTAGGCTCATCAGGGTGATGTAAATTGATTGTTTTAGACTGGGAAAGATTCCAATGAAAGTGGTCCATGAAAGTGCTCCTTTCTGAGAAAGAAAATGTTAAGAGTTTTTGAGGTTGGGTGTCACAGATGTTGGACAGCTTGTTGGGAGTAAAAATACGGACCAACATCTTATTCCCCCAATTCTCATAATTCTTGGAAATGATAGTTCTTCCATAAGGCTGAGTGGATTGTGGTACCACTGAAAGTCATGGCTTGGGACACTTAGTTCCTGGAGTCCCATGTTACTGCAGAGGGAGTGGAAACACTAGTCTACAAAGGGGTACTTAGATGATTTGAAAATCATCTCGTAGAACTAGAAAACAATTAACATCACAGAACTAGAATTATCTAGAACTGAAGACAAGAGGTCTTTTTTCCCCCTAATTTGTTGAACTATGTAATCACCTCTTCCCCCTAACTCCAATCCAAGACACATACATGACCTTAGGGTAGTGATTCTCAGACTGTGGTCCCCTCTCCATATAGCAGAATCACCTGTAAACTTTTAGAAATACAAATGATCGGGCCCCACCTCAGGCCTGTGAATCAGAAACTCTAGGGAGTCGTATTGTGGAGCAAACATATTTTACTACATATGGATCCAGAGTATTTTACGCAAGCAGGGAGCAGGAAAATCACTGGCCTTCATGAGGGGTGAGAAATAAACAGAAAAGTCAGTAGCTGGCAAGGCAGTGATGCAGACCTTTGTAGATACAGGTTGCCATGGTCTGTCTTGGCTTTGCTCTACGAACCTTGTGAATTTTTCCTTGTTTGGAGTTTCTTTTTTCTTTGTACTTCTCTATGCATGTGCTGAAAGTGGCCTTCCTTCAGCTCCATAAGAGTTTAAGCTAAGAGACAGATTAATGTATCTGAAACTCAATTCTAGAAGGAAGATTTGACTGACTCAATTTAAATAGCTATGGCCAGGTTGACAGGATCATATGGGACACACAGGGCCAGAGGGGCCTCACACTTGTATGTGGTGAGTCATTTCCATAAAATGGGCTGTGGACTGAATAGTCAGCCTGTGTCTATTCACATAGTGAACATCAGAACTCTTAAGACTTAAGACCACCAATATTGTGAATTATATTCCTAATTTTTATTAAATTTCTTGCTCACAGTTTGATAATTTTGACTAATACAGTCCTGGGCTCATTTCCATATGCCTGCATTTACAAAAATAAATTGGGTTTGTCAAGAAAGTTAAATTTCTGCTGGAGTCAGAGGTAGTTGGAAGTTTGAATTTAATGCTGGAGTTTTATTGCCTAAGATATAAATTGTATTTCCTGTAAAGTTCTGAAATAACAGCTCAATAAATAACTACTAATATCACAGTTCAGACATTTTAATTAAGCATGTTGACTTTCTTTACTGCAATATTCAAATAATGTGTAACGCAATGAGCTTTTTGGTTGCAAAACTGGAAGCCCTCCAGTAACTTACGCAGCATTTCAAACGAACTTAATTTTAACTCAGACTCTAGGTAACTAAGAATTATTCTTACTAATATCTAAAAATAATCACAGATTTGTTATACTTTTAATCTTCCTTTGATTTCTTTATCGTTAATAAACACAATTATTTACAAGTGTAGGTTTTTATTATTTACTTATAGATAATTATGCTGAATTCTCAATGCTGTATAACAAGAGGAGGCCTCCAATCACAAAGCCTTCAGGATATAGTCCAGAAGTTGACAAGATTTTTCTTTCTTTAAAGGGCCTGATAGTAAATATTTTAGGTTTTTTTTGAGGATATACAGTCTCACATATTCTTACCCCTTCTTTTCCTCCTATTCCTCCTCCCCATGTTTTTCCTTGTTTGATTTTTTTTTCTTCTTTCCTTCTTCTCCATTGTAACCTATTCTTAGCTCATGGGCCATACACAGTCTTCAGGCTGAATTTAGCCCCTGGGCTATCATTTTCTGATTTATGATTACAGTCCAAACACAAACTTGAAAGTGACTGAAATGTTCTCTCTTCAAAGCTGTCTTGTGGATTTTCAATCATTCTCTTTTGATAGACTCATAAGATGAGATTATAGTATAGACAGAGGATGAAGCATGCAGAGCCAGGGATGAAAGGCAGAACAAACAATACATGATTTCAGAATTAATAATGAAGAAGACATTGATAAGCATCTATGTCATTCCAGGTGCTAAATATGTATGTTTTTCTTTCTTTTTTTTCATATTTATAGTTTATTTCTTTTTTTATGAAATTTTTATCTTTCATTTCTACAGTTTTATTCATAGTCACCAAAAGCTGGAAACAACCTAAATGGTCAACAAGGATGAATAGATAAACTGTGGTACATTTATACAATAGAATACTACCCAGTAACAAAAAGTAACAAACTAATGATATGCACAACTGTGGGTTAATTTCAAGAGTATTATGCTGAAAGAAAAGAGCCTTACTCAAAAGGCTTCCTACTATGATTTCATGCTCCTCATTTTTGCCATTTTAACCCAATTATAATTGCAGCATAACACTAAGGCATACTGTAGAATACAACGCTTTTGTGTGTATTTTCTTTATATATATATATATATATATATATATATACACACATATTTTTATTATACTTTAAGTTCTAGGGTACATGTGCACAACGTGCAGGTTTGTTACATATGTATACATGTGCCATGTTGGTGTGCTGCACCCATTAACTTGTCATTTACATTAGGTATATCTCCTAATGCTATCCTTCCCCCCTCCCCCACCCTACAACAGGCCCCGGTGTGTGATGTTCCCCTTCCTGTGTCCAAGTGTTCTCATTGTTCAATTCCCACCTATGAGTGAGAACATGCGGTGTTTGGTTTTTTGTCCTTGCAATATGTATATTTTTCGTTTAATCTTTCACATCACACAGGTGAGTTTTACAATGCCTACTTTACAGATGAGAAAACAGACATGAAGAAGTAGCATTACTAAGTAAAAAATGATGCGCTGTAAGAGTTGAGGCTCAATTTCAAGTTCGTGTGGCACGTAAAGCTCATTTTCTTTGTGATATACTACATGGTGTCCTGCCATAGAATACAATGAGGAATAACGAGCACCTCACCACAGATTTGTAAACATTTAAAACCTGCATTCAAAAGCATCTTATGAAATTGCTAAGGTATTAAAAGAATTTCACAGGCATTTATTAATGTCAGTAAGTGCAAATAAGTTGGAACTGCTTAAATATAACATTATCTTTAATGATAACATATTGTCTTTTGGAAATAGAGTATATGATTTGAAAGGTTCCCAAGTTCTCATCTCAATAAATTGAAGTAATGCATCTTCCAAAATGTGCAACACACCTTATCCCCCGTCTCCATATCAGTATGCTTATATTCACAATCTATTCATCAAATATGCAGGGCAAATGTAAGGCTATTGTTCCCCTCTATTTTCCTGAGGCACCAGCACATAAATAAAGGAAGGGAAATGAACTTGCTTAGTCAGGGATGGAGCTAACACTGTTTTTACATACCCTTAAGCTAATGGATATTTTACTAGATTGCCTCTCCTGTGTGTGGCTTTATGTTTTAGAGAAAGCATCTTCCTTCTTTCTAATGAATATACAGCTGGACCTACTTTCCTTAAATTAGCTTACCATCAAGACTATTATTCTATAAATGTGCATCAGATGTTGCTTAAATCTGGCTTGATTACAGATGCTCCCTTATAGTTTTATTCAATTGCTTAACTCTAAACTCAACATTATGCCATTAAACCATTTAATTTAGCCATCTCCAAAAGTTTTATTAAATTGTTTAATATTATGGCCATTAACTAACTCATCACTCAAACTATATGAGAGGTCATAATGTAATAATGTTACCATCTGTATACTACTTCTTTTCCCATGTCTCCAGTACAGTAATAAAATATTATCAGTTTTTAACATATATTTGTGAGATACAGTATCTATCATATTATATCTGGACTTTATAGATAAAGAAACATAATGGTGTATTGATTTGCATTAAGAATAAAATAAGTCAACATGCTTGATGGTTTTATAGTCTTTCATGAACAAAGAAATACTATCTTAGTTTTTATTTAAACTTTATAAACTTGCCTTGGTGTGCTTAAGGCATTATGTAAAATATAAAAATTTCACAAAAAGTTTACATCTTATGGAGAGGACAAAAATCACTTAAGTGCAAATGGTATTATTTTAATGTCATAGCTGTGCAGTTCAATAGTGTAGCCACCAGTTAGGTATTGCTATTCAGATTTAAATTAATTAAAATTAAATGCAATTAAAAATTCAGTTCCTCAGGCACACTAGTGATATTTCAAGTGCTCAGTAGGCACATGTGATTAGTGGCTACCATATTGGATGGTGCAGATATAGAACATTTCCAGCATTGCAGAAAGTTCTACTTGAAGGCTGGGTGCAATGACTCCTACCTATAATCCAAGCAATTTGGGAGGACAAGGCTAGGGGATCACTTGAGCTAAGGAGTTTGAGACCAGCCTGGATAATACAGCAAAACCCTATCTATCTCCACAGAAAATACAAAAATTAGCTGAATGTGGTAGCCTGCACCTGTAGTCCCAGCTACTTGGAAGGCTAGGGTGGGAGGGTGACTTGAATCCAGAAAGTGGAAGTTTCAGGGAGCCAAGATTGTGCCACTGCACTCTAGCCTGAGTGACAGAGCCAGATCCTTTCTCAAAAAAAGAAATTGTGTATGTCTTACTGATTGTTTTTACTTTGTCAATGTAAAAAATTCATTTTAGGCAGTGTGTTAGGCTGTTCTTTTATTGCTATAAAGAAATACCTGAGATTGAATAATTAATAAAGAGGTTTAATTGGCTTATGGTTCTGCAGACTGTACAAGAATGGCACTGGCATCTGCTCAGCTTCTGGGGAGGCTTCAGGGAGCTTTTACTTAAGGTGAAAGGCAAAGCAAGAGCAGGCATATCACATGGCAGAAGCAGAGGCAAGAGAAAGAGTGGGGTGGGGGAGGTGCCACAGTTTACAACACCTCCCACCAGGCCCCACTTGCAACACTGGGAATTGCAATTTAACCTGAAATTTTGGCAAGGACACATATCCAAACTATATCAGACAGCTTATGAAAAAACAAATATGATATGGAAAAACAACTTACCAAAGAAAAATAAATGGAGACATAATAAGGAGGAAAGAAGAAAACTATACAGAGAACTATTTGTGGTGGAATGGCAATTGATTATAAAACTTATTTCTGACCTTTTTAGCAGCTAGACAAAGAGGAATCAATATCAGTACTTTAGGGGAAAAGAAAAATATGTTCATAGATTCATAAGGTTGAGGCAAGCCACCTGTCTTATAATGTTACTTAAGTGGAACTAAAATAAAGCTCATAAAGTATGTACTTCTTATGTTTGTGGCTCTTATAAAAATATAAAACTAGAAAAATAAATATATAGATACCAGGGCAAGATGTCCAATTAGAAGCAGCTGTGGTGCCTGGCACTCACGGAGAGGAATGAAAGGGGCGAGTGAATACAGAATCTTCAACGGAAATATCCAGGTACTCACATTGGAACTGATCAGGGAAACAACTTCACCCACAGAAAATGAAGAAAAGCAGGGTGGGGCGATGGCCCACCCAGGAGGAACACAGAGCCAGGGGAACCCCCGACTCCCAGCCAAGGGAACTGGTGAGTGAATGTGTGGCCCTGGGAAACCATGCTTCTCCCACAAACCTTTGCAACCCTCAGAGCTTTACATATTGCAGCTCTGGGGTATTTGACAAAGGGACTGCAACTCAGGCAAGGCAGGTCCATACATACCCCTAGGAAGAGGACTGAATCCAGGGGTCTGAGCAGCGTTGGTCTGCAGGCCCCACTTCCATGGCACCTCACAAGATAAGACCCACTGGCTTGAAATTCCAACCAGCCACTAGCAACAAAGTGGAGCCTGACTGAGACTGGATGGAGCCCCCAGAAGGAGAGGCCAGTCACCATCTTTGCTGTTTGGTTGACACAGCCATTCTAGCTTGCAGGCTTTGGAGAGTCCAGATGGTCTGGATGAGGAAGGGTCCCCCTGAGCGCAGTGGAGCTGCTTTGCCAGAACATTACCAGACTGCTTCTTTAAGTTGGACCCTGATCCATTCCTCTTCATTAGGCGGGACCTCCCATCTGGGGCCTCTAGGCACCCCCAACTGCCTGTATTCTACAAACAGAGCTCTGATCTCTTCCTGGGATGGACTGCCTAGGGTGTGGTGTGGGCCAAGAACTTTGTTGTTTGGACAACTCAGCCATTCCAGCCTGTGGACTTTGGAGAGTCCAAGCCAACCAGAAAAGAGGTGGCTCCCCAGCAGATACAGCTGTTTTGTCAAGGGGTGGCCAGGCTGCTAAACTGGACTCCATCCTCTCCTCCTCACAGGGTGGATCCACCTAACTGCGGCCTCTTGCCACTCCTGCAGGTGTTCTATGGCCAACAGAGTTTTAATTTCTCCCTGGGATGCAATTCTAATTTCTCCCATGGGGTGGGGTGGGCCACCATCTTTATTGTTTGAGCATCTCAACCGGTCCACCCTGCGGGCCTTGGAGAGCCCAAACCAATGGGGGGCTTAAGGGGTTGCCAAAACAGTACAGCTGCTCTACCAAAACACAGCTAGACTGTTTCTTTAAGTGGGTCTCTTATCTTGTTCCTCCTGACTGGGTGAGACCTCCCAACCAGGGTCCCCAACCACCTCTTATAAGTGTGTTTGAGCACAACAGGTCAGTATACCCCTGGGATGGAGCTTCCAGAGGAAGGAGCAGGCTGCTGTTTTGTGGCCTTCCCTGTTGATACCTCAATGTACAAGCCTAGGGTCTGGAGTGGACCCCCAGCAAACCACAGCAACCCTGCAGAACAGTGGTCAGACTGTTATAAGAAAAACAAACAACAACAACAATGATGACAAAATTTCATTCAAAGGGATCAGCAACCTCAAAGATTGAAGGTAGGTAAGCCCACAAAGATGAGAAAAAAATTAGTGCAAAAATGCTGAAAACTCAAAAAGTCAGAGTGCCCCCTTCCCTCCAAATGACTGCAACACCTTCTCAGCAAGTGTTCAGAACTGGGTTGAGGCTGAGATGAATGAAATGACAGAAGTAGGCTTCAGAATGTGGATAAAACCAAACTTCACTGGGCTAAAGGAGCATGTTGTAACTCAATGCAAAGAAACTAAAAATCATGATAAAACAATGCAGGAGCTGACAGTTAAAATAGCCCATAGAGAGAGGAACATAACTGACTTGATAGAGCTGAAAAACACTTTATAAGAACTTCACAATACAATCCCAAGTATTAATGTCAGAATAGACCAAATAGAGGAAAGAATCTCAGAGCTTGAAAACTGTCTTTCTGAAATAAGACAGGCAGACAAGAATAGAGAAAAGAGAATGAAAAAGAATAAACAAAACCTTCGAGAAATATGGGATTATGTGAAGAGACCAAATCTACCACTGATTGGGGTACTTGAAAGAGATGGGAGAATGAAACCAGTTTGGAAAACGTATTTCACTATATCATCCAGGGGAATTTTCCAAACCTAGCTAGACAGGCCAACATTCAACTTCAGGAAAAGCAGAAAACCCACGTAGGATACTCCATGAAAAGATCATCCCCAAGACACATAATCATCAGATTTTCCAAGGTTGAAATGAAAGACAAAATGTTAAGGGCAGCCAGAGAGAAAGGCCAGGTCACCTACAAAAGGAAGCACATCAGACTAACAGTGCACCTTTCAGCAGAAACCCTACAAGCTCAAAAAGACTGGGGGCCAATATTCAACATTTTTAAACAAAGGAAATTCCAACCCAGAGTTTCATATCCAGCCAAACTAAGCTTCATAAGTGAAGGGGAAATAAGATTCTTTTCAGAGAAGCAAATGGTGAGAGAATTCATTACCACCAGATCTGCCTTACAAGAGGTCCTGAAGGAAGCATTAAGTATGGAAAGGAAAAATGGTTACCAGCCAATACAAAAACACACTGAAGTGCACAGGCCAATGACACTTTGAAGCAACCACATAAACAAGTCTGCAAACCAACTAGCATCAAGATGACAGGAACAAATCCACACATAATAATCCTAACCTTAAATGTAAATAGGCTAAATGTCCCACTTAAAAGACACAGAACGGCAAGCTGGATAAAGAATCAAGACCCACTTGTATGCTGTCTTCAAGACACCCATATCACATGCAAAGACACACATAGGCTCAAAATAAAGGATGGAGAAAAATACACCAAGCAAATGGAAAACAGAAAAAAAGCAGGGTTTGGAATCACAGTTTCTGACAAAACAGACTTTAAACCAACAAAGATTAAAAAAAAAGAAAAACAAAGGCATTATATAATGGTAAAGGGTTCAATTCAACAGGAAGAGCTAATTATACTAAATATATATGCACCCAATACAGGAGCTCCAAGATTCATAAAGCAAGTTCTCAAAAACCTTCAAAGACACTTAGACTCTCACACAATAATAGTGGGAGACTTTAACAACCTACTGACAGTATTAGACAGATTAATGAAACAAAAAATTAACAAAGCTATCAGTACCTGAACTCAACCCTGGCTCAAGTGGACTTCATAGATATCTACAGAACTCTCCACCCCAGAACAACAGAATATACATTCTTATCACCACACAGGACTTACTTGAAAATTGATCACATAATCGGAAGTAAAACACTCCTCGGTAAATGCAAAAATATCTGAACTCAGAGTTTCTTGGACCACAGCACAATCAAATTAGAACTCAAGATTAAGAAGTTCACTCAAAACCATACAACTACCTTGAAATGGACAACTAGCTCCTGAATGACTTTTGGGTAAATGATGAAATTAAGGCAGAAATTAAGAAGTTCTTTGAAATGAATGAGAACAACAAAACAACATACCAGAATCTCTGGGACATAGCTAAAGACGTGTTAAGAGGGAAATGTATAGCACTAAATGCCCACATCAAAATACTTAAGATCTTAAGTTAACAACCTAACATCACAGCTAAAAGAACTAGAAACCCAAGAGCAAACAAACCTAGAGCTAGCAGAAGACAAGAAAAATAACCAAGATCAGAGCTGAACTGAAGGAGCTAGGGACATGGAAAACCCTTCAAAAATCAATGAATCCAGCTGGTTCTTTTTTTGAAAAAATTTATGAAATAGATATGCCACTAGCTAGATTAATAAAAAAGAGAAGAAAAAACAGTCAAATAAACACAATCATAAATGATAAGCGGGATATTACCACTGACCCTAAACAAATACAAACAACCATCTGATAATACTGTAATATAAACACTTCTATGCATATAAACTAGAAAATCTAGAAGTGGATAAATTCCTGGACACATGCACCCTCCCTTCCAAGACTGAACCAGAAAGAAATTGAATCCCTGAATAGACCAGTAATGAGTTCTGAAATTGAGGCAGTAATAAATAGCCTACCACCACCACCAACAACAAAAAAGTGGCCCAGGACCAGATAGATTCACAGCTGAATTCTACTAGAGATAAAAGAAAAACTGGCATTGATCCTACTGAAATGATTCCAAATAATTGAAAAGGAGGGACTTCTCCCTAAATCATTTTATGAGGCCAGCATCATCCTTATACCAAAACTTGGCAGAAATACAATTAAAACAAAAAACTTCAGGCCAATATCCTTAATGAACATCAATGCAAAAATCTTCAACAAAATACTGGCAAACCAAATCCTGCAGCACATCAAAAAGCATATCCACCAAAATCATGTAGGCTTCATCCTCAGGATGTAAGGCTGATTCAACATATGCAAATCAATAAATGTGATTCATTACATAAACAGAACTAAGACAAAAACCCCATAATTATCTCAATATCTGCAGAAAAGGCCTTTGATAAAATCCAACATCCCTTCCTGTTGAAAACTCTCAAAGAACTAGGTATTAATGGAACATACCTCAAAATAATGAGTCATATATGACAAACCCACAGCCAATATCATACTGAATGGGCAAAAGCTGGACATATTCTCCTTGAAAATCAGCAAAAGCCAAAGTTGCCCTCTCTCACCACCTCTATTCAACATAGTATTGGAAGTTCTGGCCAGGGCCAGAGAAATAAAGGGTATTTAAGAAGGAAGAGAGGAAGTCAAACTACCTTTGTTTGTGGATGACATGTTCCTATATTTAGAAAACCTCAGTGTCTCAGCCCAAAAGCTTCTTAAGCTGATGAGCAACTTCAGCAAAGTCTCAAGATACAAAATCAATATGCAACAATCACTAACATTCTTATACACCAAATACAGGCAAACTGAGAGCCAAATCACAAATGAACTCTCATTCATAGTGGCCACAAAGAGTATAAAATAGCTAAGAATACAGCTAACAAAGGAAGTGGAGAACCTCTTCAAGGTTAACTACAAACCACTGCTCAAGGAAATCAGAGAGGACACAAACAAATGGAGAAACATTCCGTGCTCATGGATAGAAAGAATCAATATCATGAAAATGGCCATAATGCCCAAAGCAATCTATAGATTCAATGCCATTTCTATCAAACTGCCATCGATATTCTTCACAGAATTAGAAAAAAAAAACACCTTAAAATTCATATGCAACAAAAAAGAGCCCAAATAGCCAAGGTAATCCTAAGCAAAAAGAACAAAGCTGAAGGCATCCCACTACCTGACTTCAAACTATACTATAGGGATACAGTAACCAAAACAGCATGGTACTGGTACAAGAACAGACACATAGACCAATGGAACAGAATAGAGAACCCAGAAATAAGGCCATACACCTATGACCATCTGATCTTCAACAAACCTGACAAAAACAAGCAATGGGCAAAAGATTCCTTATTTAATGAATGGTGATGGCAGAACTGGCTAGCCATATACAGAAAATTGAAACTGGACTTCTTTCTTACACCATATACAAAAATCAACTGAAGATGTATTAAAGGCTTAAATGTAAAACCCAAAACTATGAAAACCCTAGAAGAAAACCTAGGCAATACCATTCAGGGCATAGGCATGGGCAAAGATTTCATGATGAAGATGCCAAAAGCAATTGCAACAAAAGCAAAAATTAACAAATGGGATCTAATTAAACTTAAGAACTTCTGCCCAGCAAAAGAAACTGTCAACAGAGTAAACAGATAACTTACAGATTAGGAAAACATTTGTCAAATCTATGTATCTGATAAAGGTCTAATATCCAGCATCTATAAGAAACTTAAACAAATTTACAAGAAAAAACCCAACCACAGTAAAAAGTGGACAAAAGACATGAACAGACACTTCTTAAAAGAAGGTATGTATGTGGCCAACAAACATGAAAAAAAGCTCTACATCACCAGTCATTAGAGAGATGCAAATCAAAACCACAATGAGATGCACCATCTCACACCAGGCAGAATGGCTATTACTAAAAAGTCAAAAAACAACAGACGTTGGTGAGGTAGTGGAGAAAAATGAATGCTTTTACCCTGTTGGTGGGGGTGTAAATTAGTACAACCATTGTGGAAGACAGTGTGGTGATTCTTTAAAGACCTTGATATGGTTTGACTGTGTTCCCACCCAAATCTCATCTTGAATTGTAATAATTTCCACATGGCAAGGACAGGGCCAGGTTCACATAATTGAATCATGCAGGTGGTTTCTCACACACTGTTCTTATTGCAGTTAATAAGTCTTACAAGAGCTGATGTTTTCATAAATGGTAATTCCCCTGCACAAGATCTCGTTTGCCACCATGTAAGATGTGACTTTGCTTCTCCTTTGCCTTATGTCATGATTGTGAAGCCTCCTCAGCCATGTAGAACTATAAGTCCATTAAACTTCTTTCCTTTATAAATTACCCAGTATGGGGTATGTCTTTATTAGCAGTGTGAGAACAGGCTAACACAGTACATTGGTACCAGGTAGTGGGTTGCTACTCTAAAGATACCTGAAAAAGTGGAAGTGACTTTGGAACTGAGTAACAGGCAGAACTTGGAACAGTTTGGAGGGCTCAGAAGAAGACAGGGGGATGTAGGAATGTTTGGAACTTCCTAAAGACTTGTTGAATGGCTTTGACCAAAATGCTGATAGTGATATGGACAATAAGGTCCAGGCTGAGGTGGTCTCAGATGGAGGTGAAGAACTTGTTGGAAACTGGACCAAACATGACTCTTGCTATGTTTTAGCAAAGAGATTGGTGACATTTTGCCCATGTCCTAGAGATTTATGGAACTTTGAACTTGAGAGAAATGATTTAGGGTACCTGGCAGAAGAAATTTCTAAACAACAAAGTGTTCAAGAGGTTACTTGTGTACTGCTAAAAGCATTCAGTTTTATATATTCACAAAGATATGGTTTGCAATAGGAACTTATGTTTAAAAGGGAAGCAGAGCATGACAGTTCAGAAAATTTGCAGCCTGACAATGCAATAGAAAAAGAAAACCCATTTTCTGAGGAGAAATTCAAGCAGGCTGCAGAAATTTGCATAAGTAACCAGGAGCCAAATGTTAATCACCAAGAAAATGGGGAGAATGTCTCCAGGGCATCTTAGAGGTCTTCACTGCAGCCCCTCCCATCACAAGCTGGGGGACCTAGGAGGAAAAAAATGGTTTTGTGGGCTGTGGCCAGGGCCTTTCTGCTTTGTGCAGTCTCAGGACTTGGTGCCCTGTGTCAGGCCAATGCTTCAGAGGGTGCAAGCCCCAAGCCTTGGCAGCTTACATGTGGTATTGGGCCTGTAGGTGCACAGAAGTCAATAATTGAGGTTTGGGAACCTCTGCCTATATTTCAGAGGATGTATGGAAATGCCTGGGTGTTCAGGCAGAGGTGTGCCACAGGGGAGGAACCCTCCTGGAGAAACTCTGCTAGGGCAGTGCAAAAGGAAAATGTGGGGTGTGAGCCCCTACAGAAAGTCTCCACTGGGCACTGCTTAGTGAAGCTGTGAGAAGAGGGCCACTGACCTCCAGACCCCAGAATGGTAGATCCACCAACAGCTTGCACCATGTGCCTGGAAAAGCTGCAGACACTCAACACCAGTCCGTGAAAGCAGCCAGGAGGGGGTCTGTACCCTGCAAAGCCACAGGGGTGGAGCTGCCCAAGACCATGGGAACCCGCCTCTTGCATCAGTGTGACCTGGATGTGAGACATGGAGTTCAAAGGAGATAATTTTGTAGCTTTAAGATTTGACTTCCCTGAAGCCAAAATAGACAAATAGGATCTAATTAAACTAAAGAGCTTCTGCACAGAAAAAGAAACTACCATCAGAGTGAACAGGCAACCTACAGAATGGGAGAAAATTTTTGCAGTCTACCCATCTGACAAAGGGCTAATATCCAGAATCTACAAAGAACTTAAACAAATTTACAAGAAAAAAATCAAACAACCCCATCAAAAAGTGGGCAAAGGATATGAACAGTTACTTTTCAAAGAAGACATTTTGCAGCCAGCAGACATATGAAAAAATGCTCATCATCACTGGCCATCAGAGAAATGCAAATCAAAACCACAATGAGATACCATCTCACACCAGTTAGAATGGCCATCATTAAAAACTCAGGAAACAACAGGTGCTGGAGAGGATGTGGAGAAATAAGAATGCTTTTACACTGTTGGTGGAGTGTAAACTAGTTCAACCATTGTAGAAGACAGTGTGGCGATTACTCAAGGATCTAGAACTAGAAATACCATTTGACCCAGCCATCCCATTACTGGGTATATACCCAAAGGATTATAAATCATGCTGCTATAAAGACACACGCACACGTATGTTTACTGCGGCACTATTCACAATAGCAAAGACTTGGAACCAACCCAAATGTCCATCAATGATAGACTGGATAAAGGAAATGTGGCACACATACACCATGGAATACTATGCAGCCATAAAAAAGGATGAGTTCATGTCCTTTGTAGCAACTTGGATGAAGCTGGAAACCCTCATTCTGAACAAACTATCGCAAGGACAGAAAACCAAACACTGTATGTTCTCACTCATAGGTGGGAATTGAACAATGAGAACACTTGCACATAGGGTGGGGAACATCACACACCGAGGCCTGTTGTAGAGTAGGGGGTTGGAGGAGGAATAGCATTAGGGGAAATACCTAATGTAAATGACGAGTTAATGGGTGCAGCACACCAACATGGATCATGTATACATATGTAACAAACCTTCATGTTATGCACATGTACCCTGGAACTTAAAGTGTAATAAAAAAAGAAAAAAAAAAAGATCTGATTGGCCTGCAGGATTTCAGATTTGCTTGGGGTCTGTGGCCCCTTTGTTTTGACCAATTTCTCCCATTTGGAAGGGCTGTATTTACCCAATGTCTGTACCCCCATTGTATCTAGGAAATAACTAACTTTCTTTTGATTTTACAGGCTCCTAGATGGAAGGGACTTGCCTTGTCTCAGATGAGACTTTGGACTGAGGATTTCTGAGTTAATGCTGAAATGAGTTACAACTTTGGGGGACTGTTGGGAAGTCATGATTGGTTTTGAAATGTGAGGATGTAAGATTTGGGAGGGGCCAGGGGCAGAATGATATGGTTTGGCTATGTCTCCACCCAAATCCCACCTTGAATTGTAATAATTCCCATGTGTCAAGGGTGGGGCAAGGTTGAAATAATTGAATCATGGGAGCAGTTTCCCTCATACTGTTCTTGTAGTAGTGAATCAGTCACACAAGACTTGATGGTTTTATGAACGAGAGTTGCCTTGCACAAGCTCTCTTGCCTGCCATCATATAAGACATGGCTTTCCTTCTCCTTAACCTTCTGCCATGATGGTGAGGCCTCCCCAGCCATGTGGAACTGTGAGTCCATTAAACCCTTTTCTTTTATAAATTACCCAGTTTTTGGAATGTCTTTATTAGCAGTGTGAGGACAGACTAATATAGACCTAGAGAGAGAAATACCATTTGACCCAGCGATCCCATTACTGGGTATATACCCAAAGGAATATAAATCATTCTCTTATCAAGACACATGCATGTGTATGTTCACTGCAGCCCTATTCACAATAGCAAAGATATGGAATCAACCTAAATACCCGTCAATGATAGACTGGATAAAGAAAATGTGGTACATATACACTGTGGAATACTACTATGCAGCCATAAAAAGGAATGAGATGTCATTTGCAGGGACATAGGTGGAGCTGGAGGCAAACGAACTCAGGAACAGAAAACCAAATACTGCATGTTCTCAGATATAAGTGGGAGTTAAATGATGAGAACACATGGATACATAATGGGGAACAATACACTGGGGCCTGTTGGAGGGCCAGTGGGTGAGAGGAGGGAGAGGATCAGGAAGAATAGCTAATGGATGCTGGGCTCAATACCTGGTGATGGGATGATCTGTGCAGCAAACCACCAAGGCACATGTTTACCTAGGTAACAAACCTGCATAAACTGCATATGTACCTCTAAACTTAAAATAAAAGTAGGAAATTTAAAAAAGAAAAAGAAATGTATAAATTAAATACAATTCAAACAAAAATAGGAGTACATTTGGATGTTTACTGACATTAAATGGCTGTTTACAACACAAATGTATTACTGACTACTATGGCACAGGTTCTTCTGGGTTTGGCATGCTCATATACCTATCTCTTCCTATAGTTTTTCTCCTCTCCTTCCCCCTCCAAAAATAGGGCATAAGATGAAAAGGCAGTAATTGAAAAGACTTACCAAAAGTGTGCAGACGACACCATTATCTAGGGCTACTGTTGTGCATTTCGATTTGAGAATATTAAAAGAAATAGGAGGAGCCAGAAACATGATTTACAGATTTGGAATTGGTTTCATACATTCCTTATTACAAAAAAATATTAATCAAGAAAAGGCCTATACACTTACAAATAACAATATTCTGAAAAAACATATTTTTTGTTAACAGTATGAATCTTTTACTAATTGCTCTCTTATGAAGACTCAATTCTTCCTTTTTTTCTAGTACATCTACTATGAAATCTTTCCTACTTTTCTTAAATTCAATGATGACACAAAATGTATGCACATGAATCCCACTTGTATAAACTCTGAAATATATAATTTTTGTTACTAAAGACTACATACTCGTTCATCAGAAACCCATTTTTCCCTCCTTGGCCTTGAATCCTAAGATAAACTTATCAATTCAAATGTTTGGGGTGAGAATAATTAACATATAGGAAATATATGTAAATATAGTAAATGAAATCAGGAGTATCTTTAGAAGAAATGCAGAAGTGTTTTTTCCACTTATCATTTATTATAATGGCCATCAGTGAAAATCAATGAAGTAATGAGAAAGTAAAGCTCTGTGGGGAAATTGTTAGTGGTTAGTGACTGGGTGGGCAGAGGGAAACTAGAGAATGTAGTGGTTCAGGAATGCAACTTTTAATTATTTCCTGTAATATATGGATAAAATTGTCAAAGTCTTAAAATATTGAGAAGCTAACACATTCCTTAGAGTATGGCTTTCATATAATAGCTCTGAAAAGCTGGTCTTTTGAAGAGTAAAAGCATTTAAAAAAAAAAAAGGAAAGAAAATCAATACAGCACAATTCTCTAAAGTTGGTGCTATAACCCAAGGGAAAATATCGATTCCTTGTTTTAAGCAAGAGGAGTAGGGTGATTGGGCTTCCTAAAGATGCTTTCTTGGATTAAGACTAGCACAGAGGAAAATCACATATGGTGAAACCAGAAGAGGGATCCTATACGTGTGCCCTATTTTAAGAAAACAGTCAATAGATGAGTCAGAGTGAGAGAGAAACAGTGCTGTCAACACCTCAGATGCAATCAACTGGTTTTAAGTTGGTGGATATTTTATGGATGTATATCTTATTGTTATGCTTCTTAATTTATAATATGTTACATTTATGCATTAGGTATCTATTGCTCCACAGCAAATTACTTTAAAACTTAGTGACTTAACAATAAATATTGATTATCCTCACAGTTTCTGTGGGTCAGAAATTCATGAATAGGTTGCAGTCAAGATGTTAGTCAGGACTGCAGTCATCTGAAGGTTTAAATGGGGCTGAAGGATCTGCTTTCAAGGTTACCCACTCAAATGGCTAAACGTTGGTTCTGACTATTAGAGAGAGGCTTTAGTTTCTCCCTATGCAGGCATCTTTCGAGCTGACAGAGTATCCTGGCAATGTGGTAGTTGGCTTCCTCCATGGCAAGTGATTAAAAGGCCACAAGGTAAAATCATGCAGTGATATAGCCTCAAAAGTCACATAATATGTCTTCTGTTATAATCTTTTTTTCCCCTCAACTACCAATTTCTCCTTGATTATGTCATATGCTATCTGTAAGAAATGAGACAACAAATGTAACCCACATTCAGAGAAAGGGAAATTAGACTCCAATTTCTGATGAGATTCAAAGAATTTGCCAACATATTTTAAAATAAAAACATTCGTTTGTAAAGGTTTTAAATATTACATAACAATTTAAAAAATCCATAAGCTCAGACCTTAAGGAGAAATTGATGAGAAAAATACAATGATCTCCCAAATGAAGATCAAATATGAATAATAAAAAAAGAATAAAAACTACTGAAAACACAGTAAGATTGGGAGAATCAAGCAAATTGAAATGTCAATGAACAAGTAATTTAAATGGATTTGTGGGAAATTGATTAATAGATTCAAAGATATCCAAGTCCTAATCTTTGGAAACTGTGAATGTTACCTTATGTAGTAAGGGTGACTTTGCAGATGTGATTAAATTAGGAAATTTGAGATGGGAGATTATCCTGGAGATTTCTAAATGTAACCATAAGTGTTCCTATAAAAGGAGAGCAGAGAGATATTTGACCATAGAGACAGAAAAAGAGAAGGTGATGTAATGACAAAGCAGAGATAGATTTAAAGATGGTACCCTGTTGACTTTGAAGATGGAAGAAGAAGCCAAGAAATGTCGGGAATGCAGGTCTAGAAGCTGGAAAAGGCAAATAAATGGATTATTTGCTTGAGTTTCTGGAGGGAGCACAGTCTCACCCATGCTTTGGCTGCAGCTCAGTGAAATCCCCTTCAGGCTTCTTACCTCTAGAATTGTAGATAATAAGTCGGTGTTGTTTTCAGCCATTAAATTTGCGGTAATTTGTTACAGCAGCGGTAGGAAATAACACAGGATTAGAGAGAAATTTATAGGTAAGGAAGAGAGACAAAGAATATTTCAATTATTTATAATTACTTCGAAGAACAGAATTGAATAGATTAAAAATACAGTTTAAGAAATGTTTTCAGAACTAAAAGATTTGAATCAATAAATTAAAAAGTCATACCATATTCCAAGACATATTGTCATCATAAAAATCCATATGAGAATTTAAATCATTCTGGCAATCTTTGTATTTTAATTGGCAGTTAAGAAACTTTATATTTAATATAATTTTCATTATGTTTGGGTTTAAGTCTATCAGCTATTTATTTCCTATTTGTGGGATTTGCTCTTTTTTTTTCTTCAATTACTGTCTTTGTTTAGATTGAATCTATTTTAATCTTTCATTTTGTTTTCCTATTGATCTAATAGCTATACTTTTTGCAGCTGTTCTAGATTTTAAAATATGCATTCTTAATTTATCACAGTTCACCTTCAAGCAATATTATATCACATCATAAACAGTATAAAATTGTTACAACTGTATACTTTTATCCCCCTATCCTTTGGGCTATTTTTAAAAATTTGCTTTATTTTCAATTCAGGGAGTACATGTGCAGATTTGTTACATGGGTATACTGTGTACTGTTAGGGATTGGGCTTCTAGTGTACTCATTACACAAACAGTAAACATTAAACCCAGTAGATAGTTTTTCAACCCTCGGCCCACTCTCACCCTCTGCCTTTTTGGAATCCCTAATTTCTTGTTTCCATCTTTATATTCATGTGTACCCATTGTTTAGCTCCCACTTGTAAGTGAGAACATGTGGTATTTGGTTTTCTGTTTCTGAGTTAGTTCACTGGGATAATTGTCTCTACCTTCATCAGTGCTGCAGCAGAAGACATTCTTTCATTCTGTTTTCTTTATGGTTGCCCAGTATTCCACTGTGTATGTGTACCACATTTTTTTTTGTCCAGTCAACCACTGATGGACACTTAGTTTGATTCCATGACTTTGTTATTGTGAATAATGTTGTGATAAATGTAAGAGTGCAGGTATCTTTTTGATAAAATGACTTTTTTCTCTTTGGGTAGATACCCAGTAGTGGGATTGCTAGGTGGAATGGTAGTTCTACTTTTAGTTCTTTGAGAAATCTCCATTACTGTTTTCCATAGAGGTTGAACTAATTTATATTCCCACTATATATATAGAAGCGTCCCTTTTTTTTTTCTCTACATTCTCGCCAACATCTGTTGTTTTAGGCATTCTGACTGATGTGAGATGATATCTCACTGTGGTTTTAATTTATGTTTCTCTGAGTATTATTGAACATTATTGATATTGAGCATTTTTTCATAAATTTGCTGGCCATTTGTATGTCGTCTTTTGAGAAGCATCTGTTTATGTCCTTTGCACACTTTTTAGTGGGGTTATTTATTTCATGTTAATTTTTTTAAGCTTTATGTATATTCTGGATATTAGTCTTTTCTCAGATACATAGCTTGCAAATATTTACTCCCTTTCTGTAGGTTGTCCATATAATCTGCTGTTTCTTTTGCTGTGCAGAAGCTCTTTCATTTAAGTAAGCTTCATTTGTCAATTATTGTTTTCATGCAATTGCTTTTGAGGTCTTAGTCAAAAATTATTTGCCTATGCTAATAACTGGAAGAATTTTTTCTACATTTTTTCCTAGGGTTTTTTGAGGCCTTACATTTAAGTCTTTAGTTCATCTTGAGTTATTTTTTGTATATGGTGAGAGGTACAGGTCCTGTTTCATTCTTCTGCAAATGGCCAGCCAGTTTTCCCAGCACCATTGATTGAATAAAGAGTGTCCTCTCCTCATTTTTAATTTTTGTTGACCTTGTCAAAGATTAGTTGGTTGTAGGTGTGTGGCTTTATTTTAGGGTTCTTTATTGTGTTCCATTGACCTACATATCTATTTTTGTATGAGTACTATGTGTTTTTGTTACTACAGCCTTGTAGTATAAGACTATAGTATAAGGTTGTAGTACATGTGGAGTCAGGCAATGTGATGTCTCTAAATTTGTTCTTTTTTCTTAGGATTGCTTTGGTTATTCTGATTCTACTATCATTTTTGTTTCATATGAACTTTAGGATTGCTTTTTCTAATTCTGTGAAAAATGACATTGGAAATTTGATAGGGATTTCTTTGAATATGTAGATTGCCTTGGTCAGTATGGTCATTTTGATAATATTAATTCTTCAAATCCATGAGCATGGGATGTTTATCCATTTGTTTGTGTCATCTATGATTTCTTTCATCCATATTTTTAGTTCTCCTTGTGGAGATCTTTCACTTTCTTGGTTAAATATATTCCTAGGTATTTTGTTTTTTTGTGTGTGGCTATTTTAAATGGGATTGCATTCTTGATTTGGTTCTCAGATTGAGCATTATTAGTTTATAGAAATGTTACTAATTTTTTTTTTTTTGAGATGGGGTCTGGCTCTGTTGCCCAGGCTGGAGTGCAGTGGTGTGACCTTGGCTCACTGCAACCTCCACCTCCCGGGTTCAAGCAATTCTCCTGCCTCAGCCTCTTGTGTAGCAGGGATTATAGGTGTGTACCACCATGTCCAGCTAATTTTTGTATTTTTAGTAGAGACTGGATTTCACCATATTGGCCAGGCTGGCCTTGAAGTCCTGATCAAGTGATCCACCTGCCTGGGCCTCCCAAAGTGTTGGGATTACAGGCATGAGCCACCACACCACACCCGACCCTGATTTTTGTACATTGATTTTGTATCCTGAAACTTTACTAAAGTTTTTTTTTTTTTATCAAGTCTATGAATCTTTTGGAGAGTCTTTAGGGTTTACCAAGTACACGATCATGTCACTGGTGAATTCAGAGATAATTTGACTTCCTTTTTTCTTATTTGTACACCTTTTATTTTTTTCTCTTGCCTGATGGCTCTGGTTAGGACTTCCAGTACTATGTTGAATAGGAGTGGTTCGAGTGGACATCCTTGTTTTCTTCCAGCTCTTAGGGGGAATGCTTTCGACTTTTGCTCATTAAGTATTATGTTGGTAATTGGTTTGTCATCCATGGCACTTATTATTTTGAGGTATGTTTCTTAGATGCTTGGTTTGTTGAAGGTTTTTGTCATGAAGGGATGTTATATTTTGTTAAATGGCTTTTCTGCATCTATTCAGGTGATCCTATAGATTTTGTTTAGTTCTGTTTGTGTGATGAATCATGTTTATTGATTTGAAGATGTTGGTCCATCCTTGCCTCCCTGGAATAAAGCCCACTTGATTGTGATGTATTCTCTTTTTGATGTGCTATTGGATTTGATTCATTCCTATTTTGTTGAGGACTTTTGCATTTACGTTCATCAGGGATATTAACCTATAGTTTTCTTTTCTTGTTGTGTCCTTTCCTGATTTTGGTATCAGGGTGATATTGGTTTCATAGAAAGAGTTAGGGAGGAATCCCTTCTCTTTTATTTTTAGGAATAGTCTCAGTAAGATTGGTACCAGTTCTTCTCTGTTTGTGTGGTAAAATTCAGCTGTGAATCTATCTGTCATCTGAGATTATTTTTGTTGGAAGATTTTTTTATTACTGATTCAATTTTGTTTCTCATTATTGATCTGTTCAGCATTTTAATTTCTACTTGGTTCATTCTTGGGAGGTTGCATGTTTCCAGGAAGTTATCCATTTCCTTCAGGTGTTCTAGTATGTGCACATAGATGTGTTCATATTAGCCTCTGATGGTCTTTTGTACTGCTGTGGTATTTATTGTAACGTCACCTGTATTATTTCTAAATGTATTTATTTTAATCCTCTCTTTTTTCTTTTCTTGGTTAATCTAGCTAGCAGTCTGTCCATTTTGTTTATTTTTTCAAAGAACCAACTGCTTGTTTCATTAGTTCTTTGTATATATATATATTTGGTCTCAATTTCATTTAGTTCTGCTCTGATCTTAGTTACTTCTTTTCTTGCGCTAGTTTTGGGTTTGGCTTGTTCTTGTTTTTCTAGTTCCTTTAGGTGCAATATTAGGTTGTTCATTTGAGATCTTTCTAACTTTTTGATATAGGCATTTAGTGCTATAAAATTTCCTCTTAGCACTGCTAAACACTCAATAAAGACAATGGTGCAATACTTTAAAAAAATCCCAAAATAAGAAAATTGTGATTCCAGACTCATACACCAACTCATATATTATTCAAATATAAATAACACATATATTTTTGACTAACAAAACAAGAATGTATAAAAGTGATTATATTTTTTAAAAAAGCCAGCCAGGCATGGTGGCTAACATGTGTAATTACAGCTCTTTGGGAGGCTGAGGTGGGAAGGTCACTTGAGGTTAGGAGTTTGAGACCAGCCTAGGCAATATAGAGAGGTCTTGTCTCTAATTTAAAAAATAATAATAAATAAATAAAATTCTTTTAAAAAGCCAGACAAATTTCTTTAAGTGAATAATTGGATATTTTATATTATAAATGGGTAAGCTAAATAGCCTAGAGGTCTAGAAGATAGATCTTAAAAAATTAAACACAGAACAACATAAAGAGACCAAATAAATAATCTAGAAATAAAAGAATATATACTTTTTATTTTTACACATAAACTATAACTGATCTGACAACAAACTTCTCAATTGTAGCAAGAGAAGCCATAAGACAACTGAATAAAATCTTCAAAGATTTCAGAGAAATCAATTGCCACCATGTAATTTTCAGGCATACAAAAAAATTTACTGTCATTTAGATCTCACTAAAGAATCTTTAAAAGATATATTTCATTCATAAGAAAACCACTGATAGAGACCTGAAATTATGACAAAAGAAAATAGTAAATGTAGCTAAATTTAATAATGTGAGTACATATAATAATATAATAGTATCTCATTTTTGAGGTTATAAAAAGTTTAAATTACTAGAAAATTTTCAAAAAGACTAAAACAGTAGAATGAAGGACTGAACAATAGAATGGAAATCAAGAGATAATGATTGTAGTTAAAGAATTTTAAGCTTATATGTTGATTCCTAAAATTCTAGATTTTGGTGTTAAAATTTCTAAAGTGACCTTTAAAGTAAATAAAATAGACTGATAACCTAACTTCAGAACTAGTACATGAGAAAAAGTAGAATAAGTTCAAAAACAAAAATTAAATAAATGAATTCAACAAATACAAAAGAACACGAGAAGGAAGATAAAACTAAAATCACGAAAATGTAAAATAAATTACAAAACAAGAAGTGTAAATGGACTCAATCATTTAGGTAAAAGATTTTCAGACTAGAGTAAAAAAAGTTGAGAAAAGTTGTAGAAGGCAATGGAAACTAAATGAAATCTAATTGAATTCTTTTCATATAATGGGATATTGAACAATCAGGACTCATGAAATACAATTATGAAGCCAACACTTTTGTAACTTGGTTTTTCAAACTTGTTCAGTAGTTTAAAGTACATTAATCCTTTCTTTGCTGCTCAGTGAAATTCTAGGCCCACTGACTTTTATGTTTGATCGTAGGAAATAATTCTAAGATTACATTGAGTTTCAAAACATATTCCATTCCAAGCATTAAATTAACACTTCTGTATTCGTTTAAAGCTTTCATTGTAATTGGGTAGTGTTTGGGGTAGGAGGTGTGTTAGACTAGGAAAAGAAAAAAAGGAGATATCTAAATTCTTGTTTGAGTAATTTTTAAATTAAATTGATTATTTAGGCCTTACTAATATTCAGACCTGAGTGTTTTTCTTTTGGAGCCCTTTCATGGCTTCTTTGAAAACTTGTTTTTCCCATTTCACTACAATTTTCTTAGTGCAGAATGGCTCTTCTTGAGATGATATCCTTTCATAATGTGCCCCTGATGTTACTTTCTATATTTCCTTTCTGTTAGGGTCATCTTATCCTAGCAATAAACACTCTTGGCTAGGAGTCTTTGAAAATGATCTCATACTGATATTCCAATCATCATTTTCATGTATGATCTCTGGGACTTAGGTATCTTTTGTAGAGGACAAGTTACTAAAGCTTCCGTAGCCTTCTTTAGCTTTAGCAGACATGAAATTCCTCTCAAATAGTTTCAAAACAGCAGTGTGATGACAGATGCCAGCTTGTCTTGCTAGACTTCTATAGTTTTGGCTGACAAGCACACAATGAATCCGAAAAGATTCAGAGTTTGTTATTTACAGCACAGCAGCTAGAATGACCTTCATGTTCACATGAGTTTTCCTTTTCTTTCAAGTCCCCAGGGGGTTATCTGGATGTGGATCCAGGTAGATTCCGCATCCACAGTGGGTCTGCATCAAAACTGAGGAACACTGATCTTCGGTAAACCCACAGTCTTATAAGGGACTGCTAACAAACCCACAAACTCAATATCCTCTCTGGAGAGAAACATTATCTATATTACCCTAGACTGTGAGCAAAAATCGCTGGGGAGAGGAGGGAGGCATCTCTATTATCCTGTGATGTCTCTAGGAAAGATGTCTCTCTTTATTATTCATAAATGTAAATAAATTTGTTCCAGAGTGAATCTCTGTTTCTTTTCTTTCAGGGCCACTTGAAAATATTTCTGAAAAATTAGTCATGAAGTGAATAGGTTGTTAATATCTATGAATGTAGAAACATGAAATATTCATGAAGAGCTGTTTCCAACATATTTTTTTTTCGCCTGTGGTGGCTAATGTGAGATGAGGGGAGTGGATTCCTAGCAGTGTATTGAATAACTTCAAAATCATCCTTATTAAATCATACATACTTGTCACTCTTGATATGTTTTGATACTCTTTGTATGCAAATGACTTTAGATATGTAAAACTAGTTCTCAGTGCATCATTTGAAAATCTAGATGTTGGTATGCCTTTTGCTTTGGAATTTCTTATCTATTTTACTTTGATCCAAACCTTTCAAATAAACAGCCTGCTACTTAAATATCAGACAAAACAGAATTTAAGACAGAGCATTATGAAAAAAAAATCAGCATACCTTGATAACAGTTTTTCTTCCCTATGAAAATACGGTACTCGACTTACATGCACTTAATATCTAGTTTTAAATATGTATAAAACAATTGGCACATCTACATTTGGCATAATTGGCACATCTAACATTTCTCAACTGATATTATGAGATTGGTAAGACCTTGATACCAAAACCAAATGAAAAAAAAATGAGAAAAAATTTTAGGCCCATTTCACGTAGAAATGTGCAAACATAAACAAATATTAGTGAATAGAATTTATCGAAAGGTAATCCATCATCATTGAATTGGATTTATTCTAGGAATTCAGTAGAGCTTCAGAATTAGAAAATCAAAGTATTTTACTCGAATAATTTAAAGAGCAAGAATGATGTAATCATCTCAAAATATAAAATATAATAAAAAATTAAACACTACTTCAATAGTCTAAGAAACCTCTTAGAAAGCAAATTATAGATGAGAGCTTCCTTATCCTAATAAAGGTATCTACAAAAATTTACACCAAACATCACTTCTAAGATAATTTTTTAAAAATCAAGAACAAGACTTGGATGCCTGATATCACCACTTTAATTTAACATTTAACTAGCTACCAGTCATTTTAATAAGAAGAATAACATTTGGAATACACAGGAGAAAAACTAAATTCTTGTAGCCAATATTATTATCTATGTAAAAAAATAAATCTAGAGATAAATTATTAAAATTAATGTTTTATAAGGCTTCAAGTTAGAATATTGATATTAAGTCAATTTTGTTTTTATATCTCACCACAACTAATTAGAAAATGTAGTTTAAGGATATATCATTTACAATAGCAACAGTGTTTTGAATATAATAAAAAAGTTTAAGATTACTATGGAGAAAAATCTAAGACCTTATTAAAAGACATTATTAAATAATACCTGAATATAGAAAAAGATAAACAGTACTATATTAATGGGTTGAAGACTCCTTATTGTAAAGAAAGTTCAGCATGATGTTCCAAAATGAAAAGTTAGCCAAATAGCCTGACTAGGAGAGCTAACTATGCAGATTAATTCCTTATGTCTTATGAGATGAAATGTATACGTGGTTCTGGCAATTATAATAAAACATTCATAGTAAGTGCATGCATTGAAAATACAAAATGACCATATTGATATATCATAATAAAAAGACAATGAGTTAGGGTCTATCGGCCATGCAAAATTAAAAGAATCCATCATTTTGGGAAAGCTACTAAGTTCTGATAATTAACACCAACTGACAGAAATTTAAAAATTCATGTCTTAACAAGTAAATCTTCACTTTAGAAATGGCCTCTATCTAATGATCAGTAGTTCATTTGAATCACTTATACTAAGCAAACAGGTTATATGTCCCAACTGGATCCTAAAACCCGGTATGATTACTCTTTGGGAAGGAATCAAAATGCTTCAGAAATCCTAAGAAAATAGCAATATAAATAAAGCAATAACTCTGGAAGGTATGAAAATAGTAAATAAATTATATCTGTGGTGTTGACGATTTATATCCATTAAGTATACTGAACAAAGTTGAGATTTTTATGTTTTGATCTGTGTATATTTGTTTACTGTTTAAAGGAAAGTGAAGAATCAGCCATAATAATAGCAGTTTAAATTATTTAAATAAATTTATTGTGTAAAGTTTGTAGTTACCATTTAAATTATTGAGCCAACCTGGTTTTCAGAATTTGCTTAAGAGAAATGTGAGTTCAATACATTAAGCATTAAGCAAAGTACAAATGATAGTGAATACATCTTCCCACGTATATAAGCTCCTCACAACTAAAGAACTGATAATATTACAGGGGTGCACTGCCCAGATCCTCTCTTCTGGAGCGAAATACCTATTCTCGCAGCTTCTGGGAGTGTTGTCTGATGGTTCATAGCTAGTCCCTGTGCAGAAGGCAGTTGTCTTATCCAAGGTTAACACCCCTTCTTGGGGACACCCTGCATCCAGTGGTTGATGTGAGACACAAAGGCCCAGATCTCAATATAGGACAACTCTGAAGGGCCATCCCAGCTCCAGAGCTTCTTATAGGATCATATGAGACCTCTGTTACAACAGCCTTACAGTGAAATTTCTTCCTCTGCCTGATTTACTTTCCCCACCTTGTTACAAGTGTTGTTCCAGAGGATACACCCTGGTAGGTCTAGGGCATGAAAATCTCTGTTCAGAATCTCTTTTCCAGGGAACTCTACCTAAGACAGGGGTAATTTTGTTTGTATTTCCATAAGCATTCATTAAATTGATGACCGTATGACAATTTTTGAATTGTTGGGATTGGTATTGGAGATACAAAGACATATTTCCTGACCTAAGTTTGCAACTTATATGGGCATGCAGGGTAGATACATAAAACGCTAATTGACAACACACATTCAGCACTGGCCAAATGCGTGGAAGCAAAGAGTACATATTATAGGAATCCAGAAAAAAGGATAGGCCTGTCTTCTTGGGCTGAAATGCAAAAGATAGGCAGGATTGAAATAAATGAAAAGGCATGGTATTATTTATGGTGCAATACAGTTTGTTCTTAACTCTTTTGTAACATTCGTCTTATTGTACCACAATTTGTTAACATGCCTCTTTCTCCAACTTGATTTTGAGCTTCCCATTGATGGGTTCATATTTCATTCATCTATGAACGCCTAGAAAGTAGAATGTTTATTAATTCAATTAGTACTTGTTTAGCACTGATCAGTCAGACAGTGTGCCAGGCACTGGACACTAGAGTATGAATGAGGTATTGTCCTGGCCCTCAAGCAGCTGACAGCCCAGAGAGGAAGGTAATCAGTAGACATTTTAACAGACAACTTAAATATGTTGTGATGAGTAATATTTGTTAAGTAGATATTTATTGTCAGGTGCCATTTAAGTGCCAGGTTATGATGGCATAACCAACAAAATGCTCTGGGACTCTCAACTCACGTGGAGAACAGCATATTGTTTAAGGAGGGCTTCCTGGAACAGGTGATGTTCGTATGTGGCTTTGGGTGAGGGAATTCTTTTTGTGTGTGGGAATTTCTCTGAGAAAAACTCAGTTGCCAAGGTTCATAGCAGCTGGTGGAACAAATGCCTCAGCCCTGCGGGTGGATCTGGGCTGCACGCAATGGTACCTATCTTGGTGATCTGGGTAGAGCAGGCGCTTTCAAACCTGAGGTGCATCAGAACCACCTGGAGGGCATATTAAAACAGATTCCTGGCCCCACCCTCAGCTTTTCTGATTTGATAGGTCTGGAGAGGGGTCTCAAATCTGCATATCTAACAAGTTCCCAGGTGATAGTGATACTGCAGATTCTCGATCTGCACTTTAAAAACCACTAATATAGAGAAGGCTGCATTTGGAATGTCACTTCAGGGCATGCATTATGAGTAGATAATATTTCAATACTGTATACTAAATAAATGAACTAGTATCACCAAGTTGAAGGATTCTACTTCCAGTTGAGGGAGAAAGCACATCATTAGAACACAATGTGGCAAGTGCTATACAGAAATTAGAACAAAGTATTTGCAGGGCTGGAAAAGGAAAGGACTGATTTTTTCTTAGTGCCTCATAAGAATCTTGACACGAAGTAAGTGACAGGTGAGCTGTCTCACCTTTGGGCTGAATGAACTAATTGGGAGTAAACTATTTGTTATCTTTTCATCTTAGTTTTCCCATGAGTAAAATGGGAATATTAATAGCTGTATCAAAGGGTTGTTGTTAGGATTAAGATAATGCACGTGAAAGTACTTTATAAAATAAAGTAGTATTGTAAATTTTCATTTTTATCCTTTCCTTGATTATTTTCCCGGAGTTCTTTGCTTGCTTGCTTATTTGTTTGTTCTAAGTATGTATGACGGCCTTGTTGCAGAAAAATCTGATACTTTCCTGGGCTTTTACATGTTTTCTTTTGTTTTACTGGTATTGCACAAGGAAACTAGAAACCACTGTTAGGGGTGTAACTTAAATGAGAAGAATTAATAACAGGTTTTCTTTCTCACATAAATTTTGCTTCTATTATAAGAAGTTGGCTAAGTTACAAATTATTTAATGAGAGACATGAATATTAATTATCCAAGTGATACAAAAGTAAATGTACATTTTGTTAGAACTTTAATTTGTGAATTTAAATTTCATCCCTGACTGGAACTTTAAAAAAAAAACAAATTTAATCTCTTTAGCCACACGATGGTAGTGTTGCTTCTCTTGTTAAGACACAAAAATAGATTTCAGATGTCAGTTAAAATTGTAAAAAATTATATTTCTCCAAGGAGACCTAACAATAAAACATTAGTTTCATAAAGAAAAAAGACTCCCACACATTTATGTTATTTTTAAAGAGCAGGAAACATCGATGCCAGTGTTTCCTGAGGAGAATTGCCATTTCTTCTTTAGGAAACAGATCTTTGCTCGTCAGGAACATTGTCATCATCCCTGTTCTAGGGGAATCTTGTTTTGGGCATTGTCTTTCTAATTACTGTCCCTTTTAATTGGGTTGACCAACATAATTTGTTTCTCTGTAAGTTGATGTAGATATTTATATTGAAGAAAAGAAATTTTAAATGACACTTAGATTGATTGTCTTCCACACAATCTTTTATAGCAGATTTAGGATTAGAAGTTAACTTGGAATTTGTTTAGTGTGACCCTCTATTTGCATGCAGATGTTACTTCTGCATCATCCAGAACAGAAGGTCATCTAGTTTCTCAAGTGTGTCTAAGGATCCCTTCAAAGCAGCTTCTTATAGGACCCCTAGAAAAAGAGCTTGTTTGCTTTTATATTCAGCATAATGTGGAAGCTATGAAGCTTCTGTTTGCTTGAATTCAAACCATTTCATTTGTCTGGAGGTGACCATCTTGTTGAGAGAATGAGTCATAGGATAAAATTATGAAATGTAGTTTGTCTGCTGAATACTGTAGTCAGTCACAATCTGTCCCACAGATCAAAAAAATGTTGAAGAAATATAGCAAGCTACATTTTGTACTCTAAGAAATGTGGGTTTAACAAGTCAGTACTTATTTATTTTCCTCATGACCACCATGGACTTACTGAAATACTTAGACAACTAGGATTTCTAGTTACTTTGTTCCCAGAAGTGCAGTTTTCCATAATAGTTTTATAATGAATAGGTTTAGTAGAGGGAGGAAATAAAGCTCTTTGCCATTTGTCAAATGGTGTGGTAGTGACTTCAGAAGGCAGGCTTTTCTTGGCAGGGCCTCAGCTCCATGCTCCACGCAGTTATTTTCTCAGGGGACACTTCTCTTCTCATCCAGTTAAGATGGTAACAGAGGTTTGTGGAAAGATTTAGACTGAGCTTACAGGAGTCTGAATATCAGTGTAGTCACCATGGGTCCAGAATACATTCCTAAGCTTTGTAGATTTAGAAATGGCCTCTTATCAGTTCAGCTAGAACTGATTATGCTCTGGGGGAACCTACTACAATAACTGGTCTCAGAAGAGAAGTAGATATAAACCTGAATGCTTCCTTATTACATTCCCCATGGGAAATTTGCCTGGCAGGTAGTCTACACTGGTCATTGCTCATGCTGTGGCATTTTAGTGGGCATTAAAATGTCAGCTCCTTGAGAAGCACTATTCCAGGTATGGAGGGGAATAATAACCTCATTGTATATGCTGTTTCTGCAGATGGTTAAGTGCTCCCATTTTATATTCATTTTTGCTGGTTATGATTTCAGATAGTGGTATTTCTGACTTTGATCCCAAGTTCTTATTTGGGTCCTGAAGCCACCGTGACATGACAATTGTATAGACTTTTATGACTGTAAATTTTGTGTTGTTTAAATCTAGACATTAAATAGCAATCATTTATTTTTCCAATGTATGCCGTTTGTAATGATTTTTTCTCTGTTACTATAGCATTTTTATCAAGAAAGGGATGGAAAAAACATTTGAATTTACTATTTTTATTGATTAATTTAAAAATTAATAAGTTTTATTTGTATATTTAGGATATACAACATGATGTAATAGAATACATATATATAGTAGAAAGGTTACTATTGAGAAGCAAATTAACATATCCATCATCTCACATAGTTACCTATTTTTGAGTGTGTGTGACAAGAACAGGTAAAATCTGCTCATTTTGTCAGGAATCCCAAATACAGTACAATTTATCAATTATAGTCCTCATGTTGTACATTGGCTCTCTACACTTGTTCATCCTATATACCTGCTTCATTGTAACTTCTAACCTATATCTTCCCATTTCTTCCCCCAACCCCACAATTGCTATTTTAGTCTCCATCTCTGCATATTTGACTTTCTCTTTTCAGGATTCCACATATAAGTGGGATCATGCAATATTTTCTTTCTGTGTCTGGCATATTTCACTTAGCATAATGTTCTCCAGGCTTATCCATGTTGTGGCAAATGGCAGAATGTCCTTTTCTAAGGCTTAATAGTATTCCATTTTGTGCAAGTGTATATGTATGTATACATATACCCATGCACATAAACACGCACAAGTACACTCACACACACGTACACACACACACCATAGTTTCTTTATCCATTCATCCACTGATAGACACTTAGGTTGTTTCTAATTCTTTACTTCTGTGAATAATGCTGCAATAAACATGAGAACACAGATATCTTTATGAGGTGGTGATTTCATTTTCTTTGGGGATATACCCAGAAGAGGGATTGTGAGGTCTTATGGTAGTTCTAGTTGTAATTCCTTTAGGAATCTGCATAATGTTTTCAATACTAGTTGCACCAATCTATACTCTCACTGATAGTTTACAAGTGTTCCCTTTTCTCCACGCCATTGCCAACACTTGTTATCACTTGTCTTTTTGATAATAGCTATCCTAATGGGCGTAGTCTTACAATGGTTTTAATTTGCATTTCTCTGATGATTAATGATGTTGAGACCTTTTAATATACCTGCTGGTCATTTTTATGTCTTCTTTGAAGAATTTCCTAATATTTTTGTTAGACATTCCAGACACTTATTAAATAAGATAAAAGGGTGAAAAAATGCCATAATGAAAAAAAAAGGAATAGTAATATGAGAAAAGAGTTAGATAATAATGGATTTAGTCTTCAAATGGGAGGCCAAGTAAAGATTCACATAACATATATCTACTTTAAAAAAATAAATGTTGACCTTTTTCTACTTGTTGAAGAGTATCTACCTTATAAGTATTTGTTCAGTCCAAAAAATTATTTAATGCTTACTAAATACCAAGGACTATGTTAAGCATGAAGGAGAAAATGATAAAAAAGACATAGTCTCTACATCAAGGAGCTCATAACCTAGTGGGGGAGGCTAACGAGTAAACAGGCAATTCTAATTAAGTAGGATATAATGAAGCTAATATGCTAATGATGCACAGAAAACTGTATCTGACCCAGCTCTCTATTACATTATAAATAACACAGAGTAATTATATTGTAGTCAATATGTTTTTATACTTTTCCATGGTGCTGTGGTTTGAATATTGTCCTCAAAAGTTCCTGTATCACAAACTAAATAGTCATTGGAATACTATTAAGAGGCAAAGTCTTTAAGAGGCGATTGGGCTATGAAAGCTCCACCCTCTTGCTGGGTTTAATGGTATTATTGAGGGAGTAGGTTTGTTATCTCAAGAGTTCAGCCACCTTTTTCTCTCTGTCTCACATGTTCACTTTCCCTTCTGCCATGGAATAATGCAGCAAGAAGGCCATCATCAGATGCCAGCACCATGCTCTTGAACTTCCAAGCCTCAAGAACAATGAGCCAAATGGATCTATTTTCTTTATAAATCACCCAATTTGTAGTATTCCATTATAGCTGCAGAAAATGCATTAAGGTACACAATCTTCCTTTAGTTTAAAAGATTTAAGATAAAGATAAGATGGACTTATTTTATGTATTAGCATATTGCTGTACTAAAGCTCTTGATTATGGAAATGATGGTCTCCAAAGTGTGATTATTTTTTTAACCATGAGTATGAAGATGTGGCAATATTCACTCAAATTTACAATAGCTTTCTCAAACCACCCCAAGTTAAGCACACATTTTATGTAAAAACAGCACACTTGGAATGCAGGCACAGCTGCTGGCAAGTATTTTAGAACCTACCCTGTGCCCACCACACAAGCACACCTCATGCAACCAGTATGCTGCTCCAAAACTTCTCCTATATAGAAGTTAAGAGTCTTCCACTCTTTGGAAGCCTATGTATAATACGAAGCAGAAATCACTGTAGCAAAAGTAGAATATATAGTATTTCTATATGATGTATAAGGTTATTGTCCAAGATGTTAGAGTCATATTTATAATGTTACTCATTTAAGTTGCACTATTTTATTATTCTTAATATGAGCAAACAGAACATACTATAATGCATCTTTCAAAACTTTAGAGAACAAAACTACTGGGTCACTATGGGACATCCTGCAGTGAACTGCAGAGAATCTGTGTTCTAAGTCCTTTTCAAGCACTGTAGCCTTGAACTAGTTAAATCCTATCAGTCACTTTACTAAGAGTAGTATTTAATAAAATTTAATCTACACATTCATCTAGCCATCAATCAACACAAATGGCATTTGTTGAGCTCCTAGTATGTTTTGGATGCTGTTTTAGACATTGGGGTTCCATAATGAATAACAGGTTATCCCTATCTCCAGGGAGTGTATTTATGCCATATTATAGGAGGTAGACTTATTTATGATCCACTATGGGATAAGCATTATAATGATTTCTTAACATAGTGCCACAGAGACACTAGAGAAGAAAGATAAATTCTGTCTTTAAAGGCAGAAAAAGTCTTTAGAGAGGAGGTCACATTTGCACAGATTTGTGGAGAATGTGTAGGAACTTTCTAAGTGGCTATAGTAAAGAGAAAATATTATGATATAAGGTATATATAATTCATCTATTCTATATGTTTTAAGTTCTGTCTTTTAAGAGATTAGATGACAAGGAAACTCTATGCTTAGTTGTTTTCTGGTCCTCTTGTTTTCAAGATGGCTGTCTGGGAACGTTGAAAACCAGTTCTCCTCAGAAAGAAGATCAAAGTTACTGGTGAATGGACAAATTCTGAGTGGTAAAATGAGGGAAGTGAGCCAGGACCTATCAGAGTGTTCATGGGAAGATGCTATGTTACAGAAAAGGAAAGCAGCGAGGGTCTGGCCAAGATCGATCCCTGTGGAGCTTGAAGCCCTGAGAAAAGTGTGGGTGGGAAGGCTTCTTTGCTCCTCTTACCCCTCACAATCTCCTAACAGCCAAACTACTGGGGAGACCCTCTGCTCTCAAGGCCAAGGGTGACACTAGCAGTGGTGATTTGAGAACTGCCTGGGGATAGAGACCCAGGTGGCTAGCCTAAACAGTTGTGCCCACACTGCCCTCAGACCTGAGCTGAGATGGTGGGGCACCATACTTGTCATGCACCCATAGTGGAACACTGTCCTGTCCAGGGAGTCTCCACCCTTGAGACGCTGCTCCACTAAATCCCCTGCAAACATACCCCACAACCTGCTCTGACTTTGGCAAGCACAGGAGACTGGTTCTGGGGAGCTGTGGGATCCCTGGAGATCTAACCCTTGGCATAGGTTGACCCTAAGGGACAAGGGAATACAGCACCAAAACCTCCTCTTGGGACAAAGGAAATGTAGTCTGGCACTAACTGCTGAAAGAGACAGCACCGATGCCTGGGAATGAATGTGGAGAGGGGGGTCATCTGGACGGATGAGGAGTGGGTGCAACTCTCCTGCCCACTATCCTGAGATATCAGTGCACTTCAAAATCTCTTCTTGCCACTCCTGTGTCCAGGAGGGTGCTTCTGGTGGACACCAGTCTACTTGCCAGCTCTTAAACACCATCTGCTGTACTGCAGCCTGAGCTGTACTACCAAAAAAAAAAAAAAATCTGCTATGAGAAGGGCTCAGTGCTAGTCCATGAGATAAGCCCCCTGGTACTTCCACACCCTCAGCCATACAGGAAATAGGATATCAGCTGTTACAGCCAATACCTTACTACAACAAGCAGCAACTGAGAAAACCACTACACAGAAGCTATTCACAACCAAGGAACCTATATAGAACTTTGGCTCCCTGAAAGCACCCAGAAATGAAACCAAATGATCATATACCACGTACACTACAGTCATATCTTTAAGAGGAATAAAAAAGAATAAAAGTCTCTTCCAAATGATAGCAATTTCAAAAATGAGAAGTGATAGCTCCCTCAGATGAAAAGAAATCAGTGCAAGAACTCCAGCAGTACAAAAAGCCAGAGTGTTTTGAAACCTCCAAAAGATTGTACTAGTTATCTAGCAACGGTTCCTAACCAGATTTAAATGATGACAACATGACAGATAATAAACTCAAAATATGGAATGCAAGGAAACTCAAGAGAGCCAAGAGAAAGCTAAAACCCAATACAAAAAAAATCAGAAAAAGATTCAGGATGTAAAGGATGAGATAGCCATATTAAGAAAAAAACAACAACTAGAACTGCACAAATTGAATAACCACTAAAGAAATTTCAAAATACAGTTGCAAGAGTTAACAATAGACTAGAAGCAGAAGAAAGAATTTCAGAGCTGGAAGGCCAGTCTTTCAAATTAACCCTAGTCAGACAAAAATAAAGACAAAATAATCTTGAAAAATAAAGCTTTTGAGAAATATGGGATTATGTAAAGCAATCAAACCTTTGACTTATTGGTATTCCTGAGGGAGAAAAAGAAAAAGTAAGCAACCTGGAAAACATATTTGAAGGCATTATTAAGGAAAATTCTCCTAATCTTGCTAAGAGGTCAACATCTGGACTTGGGAAATTCAGAGAAATTCTGTGAGATCCTGTACAAGATGACTATCCCCAAGGCATATAGTCATCAGATTCCCATAGGATCCCTTGGGGGAAAACAGAAAAAACCTTAAAGGAAGGTAGAGAAAAGGATCAAATTATCTATAGAGGAAAACCCATCAGACTAACAGTGGACCTCTCAGCAGAAATCTTAATGTCACCCCTAAAGGAACTAGAAAAATAAGAATAAGCTAAATCCAAAGAAATAATGAAGCTAAGTCCAACAGAAATAATGAAGCTCAGAGCAGTACTAAATGAAACTGAGACCATAAAAACACACGAAGGATCAATGAAACGAAATGTTGGTCTTGGAAAGGATAAACAAAATGGACAGACTGCTAGCTAGATTAACCAAGAAAAAAAGAGAAAATCCAAATAGGCACAATCAGAAGTAACAAAGGTGACATTACAACAGAAATACAAAATATCCTCTGAAACCCTATGAACATCTCCATGAACACAAAGTAGAAAATCTAGAGGAAATGAAAACACACAATCCCCCAAAATTGAACTAGGAAGAAATTGAAATCCTTAACAGACCAATAATGAGTTATGAAATTGAATCAGTAATAAAATCTAGTAACCAAAAAAGCACTGAACCAGATGGATCTATAGCCAAATTATACCAAATGTACAAAAAACAGTTGGTACCAATTTTATTAAAAACATGCTAAAAAATCAAAGAGGAGGAATTCCTCCCTAACTCATTCTGAGAAACCCAGTATCATCCTGATCCAAAACCCAGCAAGAACAAAAAAGAAAACTACAGGCCAATGCACTTGATGAACATAGATGTAAAAATCCTCAACAAAATACAAATGAACTGAATTCAACAGAACATCAGAAAGAGAACACACCACAATCAAGTGGATTTTATTGTTGCAATGCAAGGATGGTCCAACATATACAAATCAATAAGTGTTTCACCACATAAAAAGACTTAAAAACAAAAACCATATGATTATCTCGATAGATGCATAAAAGACATTTGCTAAAATACAACACTCCTTTATGATAAAAACCTTCAACCACTAGGCATCTAAGGAACATACCTTGAAATAATAAGAACCATCTATGACAAACCCTTAGCCAACATAAATCTGAATGGACCAAAGATGAAAGCATTTCCTCTCAGAGCTAGAACAGGACAAGAATGTCCACTGTCACCACTCCTATTCAACATAATAGTGGAAGTCTTAGAGCATATCAGGCAAGAGAAAGAGATAAAAGACGTCCAAATAGAAAAAGAAGTCAAATTGTCTTTGTTCACCAATTACATGATCCTATACCTAGAAAACCCTAAAAATTTCTCCCCCAAACTCCTATACCTGATGAACAACTTCAGCAAAGTTTCAAGACACAAAATCAATGTGCAAATTATTGTATGTTTATCAAATTAACAATGTTCAAGTTAAGAAGCAAATCAAGAACTCAATCCCATTTACAATAGCCACAAAAATAATCTAGGAATACATTTAACAAAGTAGGTGAAATATCTCTACAAAAGAACTACAAAATACTGATGAAAGAAATCATGAATTACACACAAAAAATGTTGAAGCATTCCATGCTCATGGATTGGAAGAATCAATCTTGTTAAAATGACCATACCACCAAAAGCAATCTACAGATTCAAAGCAATTCCTGTCAAATTACCAACATCATTTTTCATAGACTTAGAAAAAACAATTCTAAAACTCATATGGAAACAAAAGAGAGCCCAAATAGCCAAAGCAATCCCAAGCAAAAAGAACAAAGTGAGAGGCAACACATTACCCCACTTCAAACTATAGTTGTAGTAACTATAGTTGACAACTGTAGTTGACAAAGCAGCATGTTTGTGGTACAAAAATTGACATAAGGATCAATGGAACAGAATTGAAAGCCAAAACATAAAGCCACACACTTACAACCAACTGATCTTTGACAAAGTCAAGAAAAACTAAAACTGGCACAAGGTCACCCTATTCAATAAATGGTGCTAGGAAAAAAGCCTGGCCACTTGCAGAAGAAAAACACTGGACCCCTACCCTCTCATCATATACAAAAATTAACTCAAGATGGATTAAAGACTTCAATGTAAGACCTAAAACTATAAAAATCCTGAAGAAAACCTAGAAAAAACTCTTCTGGATACTGGCATAGACAAATAATTTTTGACTAAGACCTCAAAAGCAATTGCAACCAAAGCAAACATTGATAAATAGGGCTTAATTAAATGAAAGAGCTTCTGTAAAGAAAACAAAATAATCAACAGGTTAAATACAACCTTCAGAAAGAGTAAATATTTGCAAACTATGTATCTGACAAAGACTAATATCTAGAATATATAAGAATCTTAAACAAACCAACATGAAATAAAACAACCCAATTAAAAAGTGTGCAAAGGACATGAACAGACACTTCTCAAAAGAAGACATAGAAACAACCAAAAAAACATATGAAAAAAATGCTCAACATCAATAATTCTCTGTAATAATAATCAGAGAAATGCAAAATAAAACCACATTGAAATATCATCTCATATCAGTCAGAATACTTAATATTAAAAAGTCAAAAAACAACAGATGTTGGCAAGAATGCAGAGAAAAGGGAACACTTATACACTGTTGGTGGAAATATAAATTAGTTCAGCCTCTATGGAAAACAGTATGGAGATACCTCAAAGAACTAAAAATAGAACTACCATTCAACCCAGCAATCCCACTACTGGGTATTTATTTACCCAATGGAAAACAAATGGTTTTATAAAAAAGACACCTGCATTTCTACACTTATTGCAGCACTACTCACAATAGCAAAGTCATGGAATCAACCTAGATGTCCATGAACAGTGAGTTGGATAAAGAAAATGTGGTAGTTATACACCAAGGAATAATGTGCAGTCATAAAAAGAATAAAATCATGTTCTTTGCAGCAACATGGATGCAGTTCTGAGCCATTTTCCTGAGTGAATTAACACAAAAACAAAAAATCAAATACCACATTTTCTCCCTGATATGTGGGAGCTAAACAGTGGGTACATATGGACATAAAGATGGAAACAATAGGCACTGGGGACATCAATAGTGGGGAGAGGTGGGCAAGGTTGAAAAACCACCTATTGGGTACCTTGTTGACTATTCTGGTGATGAATTCATTAGAAGTCCAAACTCAGAACTTCTAATGAACTCATCACCAAAATAGTCAACATGGTACAATGATCATCACCAAAATAGTCAACATGGTACCAAGTAGGTTTTCTCAGCCAATATACCCATGTAACAAACTTGCACATATACCCCTGAGTCTAAAATAAAATTTTTAAAAATATGACATCTCTATGCATAGACTGTGACATCTTATCTTCCTGCAGAATCTTTCATTGTGTTGTTTTACTAGTGTGGTCACGAAATTTCATAAGAAATGGCCATATGAAAAATGTGACTGCATTATTATAAAATATTTTTATTGGAATGATGTATTTATTTTTCAATATGTTGTGTTTTGCAAACATTTTCTTCACATGATTAGTAAGTAGTTATTTTTCTTCTTGGTAACTGTTCTAATCTTTTTCCATTTTCCTTAATTGAGATACAGTTCTACTTCTCTTTTATTTTATTTCATAGATAAAATAGATTCTAACGGGTGTGAAAACTCTCAAAGTTCCTCTCATGGAACCACTAAGTTTTATTTATCTTCATTTGTCTTTTACATTATTTAAAGACTGACTTTTCTATAACAGCCTTCTAACAATTCATTTTCTGACTCTTTATTTGGAACGTCCTGTGATCAAATACTAACTCTTTTAAAATTGATACCTTTCTAACCACCATATTCTGTCTATGAAGTACGTAAACCTTTTTATTAAAGAATAAAAAAGAAGGATTTCCTTCAAATCTGGCTTTCACTGTTTTCTTTTCTTCATTTACTTCCAAACTACTGAAAAAAGGGGTCTATATCTGTGGATCAACTTTCCTCACAACATAAATCCATACTTCAATTAAGTCTGGCTACTGCCCCTATTGGTGTTTTGGAACTTCTATCAGTACAAAAACCAATGCTCTTCCAAGAATTAACAAAACCAAAATCTACTTTCAGTCCTTGGTATTGGTGTGGGTTCTTAGATGTAAGCAATAGAAACTGCCTCTTGCTGAGTTAAACTGAAAAGAAATTTCTGAGAAAGACTTTGAGTAGCTCACAGAGCCAAAAAGAATGCTGTGGAACAAGGACTTGATAATGGAGAAGGAACAAAGGAAACTAACAGGACCAATGGCCAAACCACACTTCAGTTAAATGCTGAGGAACACTGGACCCTTCCACAGTTACTGACTATGAATTCTTAAGTGTCTCTATATGTTTCCAACCTCTGTTGAGACTCAAATTCCTGGGTGGAACATCCAATTGCCTGAGTCTGGACCACTTGTCTTGATGAACCCTGCATGTTCTAGCTTCTCTAGTGGAGACACGGTCCTTTGAACTTCACATGAAGCAGAAATCCTCCCCCAAATAAAAAAGTCTTTTAAAGATGTTGAGAAGCAAAATACAAATTGTTCCTTCTGTGGTCACTCTGTGGCCTTTGGTACCATTATCCAATCCTTTCTTGATATCCCTGATGAACATCGATGTGAAAATCCTCAATAAAATACTGGCAAACTAAATCCAGCAGCACATCAAAAAGCTTATCCACCATGATCAAGTTGGTTTCATCCCTGGGATGCAAAACTGGTTCAACATACGCAAATCAATAAATGTAATCCATCACGTAAACAGAACCAATGACAAAAAAACCACATGATTATCTCAACAGATGCAAAAAAGGCCTTCAATAAAATTCAACACCCCTTCATGCTAAAACTCTCAATAAACTAGGTATTGATGGAACATATCTCAAAATAATAAGAGCTATGTATGACACACCCAGAGCCAATATCATACCGAAAGGGCAAAAGCTGGAAGCATTTCCTTTGAAAACCAGCACAAGACAAGGATGCCCTCTCTTTCCACTCCTATTCAATATAGTATTGGAAGTTCTGGCCAGGGCAATCAGGCAAGAGAAAGAAATAAAGAGTATTCAAATAGGAAGAGAGGAAGTCAAATTGCCTCTGCTTGCAGATGACTTGATCATATATTTAGAAAATCCCATTGTCTCAGCCCAAAATCTCCTTAAGCTGATAAGCAACTTCAGCAAAGTCTCAGGATACAAAATTAATGTGCAAAACTCACAAGCATCCCTATACACCAATAATAGACAAACAGAGAGCCAAATCGTGAGTTAACTGCCATTCACAATTGCTTCAAAGAGAATAAAATACCTAAGAATACAACTTACAAGGGATGTGAAGGACCTCTTCAAGGAGAACTACAAACTGCTGCTCAAGGAAATAAGAGAGGACACAAACAAATGGAAAAATATTCCATGCTCATGGATAGGAAGAACCAATATCGTGAAAATGGCTGTACTGCCCAAAGTAATTTATAGATTCAATGCTATTCCCATCAAGCTACCATTGACTTTCCTCACAGAATTAGACAAAACTACTTTACATTTCATATGGAGCCAAAAAACAGCTCATATAGCCAAGACAGTCCTAAGCAAAAAGAACAAAGCTGGAGGCATCATGCTATCTGACTTCAAACTATACTACAAGGCTACAGTAACCAAAACAGCATGGTACTGGTACCAAAACAGGTATATTGACCAATGGAACAGAACAGAGGCCTCAGAAATAACACCACACATCTACAACCATCTGTTGTTTGACAAACCTGACAAAAACAAGTAACGGGGAAAGATGTCCCTATTTAATAAATGGTGCTGGGAAAAATGGCTAGCCATATGGAGAAAACTGAAACTGGATCCCTTCCTTACACCTTAGACAAAAATGAACTCAAGATGGATTAAAGACTTAAACCTAAGACCTAAAACCATAAAAACTCTACAAGAAAACCTAGGCGATACCATTGAGGACATGGGCATGGGCAAAGACTTCATGACTAAAACACCAAAAACAATGGCACAAAAGCCAACATTGACAAATGGGATATAATTAAACTAAAGACCTCTGCACAGCAAAAGAAACTATCAGCAGAGCGAACAGACAACCTACAGAATGGGAGAAAATTTTTGCAATCTATCCATATGACAAAGAGCTAATATCCAGAATCTGCAAAGAACTTGAACAAATTTACAAGAAAAAAACAACCCATCAAAAAGTGGGCAAAGGATATGAACAGACACTTCTCAAAAGAAGACATTTATGTGGCCAATAAATATATGAGGAAAAGCTTATCATCACTGGTCATTAGAGAAATGCAAATCAAAACCACAATGAGATACCATCTCACGCCAGTTAGAATGTTGATCATTAAAAAGTCAGGAAAGAACAGATGCTGGAGAGGATGTGGAGAAATAGGAACGCTTTTACACTGTTGGTGAGAGGGCAAATTAGTTCAACCATTGTGGAAGACAGTGTGGCGATTCCTCAAGGATCTAGAACAAGAAATACCATTTGGCCCAGCAATCCCATTACTGGGTATATACCCAAAGGTTTATAAATCATGCTGCTATAAAGACACATGCACACATATGTTTCTTGTGGCACTGTTCACAATAGCAAAGATTTGGAACCAACCCAAATGTCCATCAATGATAGACTGGATAAAGAAAATGTGGCACATATACACCATGGAATACTATGCAGCCATAAAAAAGATGAGTTTATGTCCTTTGCAAGGACATAGATGAAGCTAGAAACCATCATTCTCAGCAAACTAACACAAGAACAGAAAACCAAACACCCATGTTCTCACTCATAAGTGAGAGTTGAACAATGAGAACACATGGACACAGAGAGGGGAACATCACACACTGGGGCCTGTCAGGGGGTGGAGGGCTAGGGGAGGGATAGTATTAGGAGAAACACCTAATGCAGATGACGGGTTGATAGGTGCAGCAAACCACCATGGCACATGTATACCTATGTAACAAACCTGCACATTTTGCACATGTATCTCAGAATTTAAAGTATAATAATAATAAAAAAAAAACAATAAAAATAAATGAATACTACAATTTGAAAAAAAAAAGAAATCTTTTCTGTACCTGATTTCTGGATACCGCAGCTGTTTTTCTACACTTCGTGTCTCCCTGTCACCAAGAGGTCAAGTATAAAGCCTTTATCATGGTATTCAATGCCCTTTATGATACTGCTGTTTTGATTTGAGGCATTATATGCCCCATTCTTTTTCAGCTTCCCTTTCTCCTGCTCTTTATCAAGTACCCTTTTTCTCAACATAGCTAACTACATTTAATTCCCTCAGTATGCCCTTCAAGGAGACATTTGGAAATGATTTTCTTCCTCTTTGTCTTTAAATGTATACTTCCAGGTTCAGATTAATTTTGTGAAGCCCTCTGGGACTATTTCTGAGAAGAATTAATCACTCCTTTCTCTTCCTTCCCTTGGTACTTTAGTTTTTGACCTCTCTTTCTACTAAATTCTTCATGGGGAGACTATATCATGTTTATAATTAGCCCAATGATAGTTGAATGAATTTTGAACCATCTTAAATCCTTTTTGGGCACCTCCTGGATATAAATTTTATGGAAATAAAAATAATGTTCCTATGATTTCTTTTCCAGGTTTTCAGTTATTCAGAATATCACTGTTTCCATTTATTGTGTATAGTCAAAACACTCTTGAAGTAGCTTTCTCCCAACAATCTGGATAAACTTCCATCAACAAAGCTGGAGATGTGCTGAGGAGGGCACTGTGGTGAAATGAGAAGAGCCTCTTTCTATTGTGCTCCTACTATTTTCTAGGACAGAATAAACTTTCTGCTGCCAACAGCCTAATGTAATAGCTGGCATAAAGTTTGATAGTGTCTTTTCAAAACCAGCATAACAAAATCCTGGATGGGAAGCACTCTAGCAGCTGCTACAAATGCCCTTAAATTGCCACCCATGCATAACTGTCAGAGTTGTGCTGACGTGCGCTGGCCATGGTTTGTCCCTTTCTAGACTACAGATGAACAGAAGCTCCTTCCATAATTTTGGGATTTTTTTTTTATCACCTACATAATTCCTGTGTCTCAGCTAGAAAGCCACAGTAGACCAACTTAGCACCAAAATTCATGCTAAGTATGTGAATTTTATCCCATACTTAACCAGGTTTTTTATTTATCATATATGTCCTGAACCCAGAGGAGATATTTTCTGATGTTTGTTAATCATTCTCCAGCAATAAATTGCTAAGTAATTTTGAAAGATATAATGCACATACCTAGAGTATGCAATGTTGATCTTTGGACAAGGAAATATGTATGGACAGGGAGATTAATGCACCATCCATACAGGAAATGATGTGAAAACAAGTTGTAAGCCAGTGGCATTGATCTTTAAGAATTAAGTGGTTTTAAAACTTGGGCATTAACTTCAGGCTCTAAGGTAACAGTACAGATACATCTAAATCCCTGGATGTTGTGCATTCCTGAAACATCACTGACAGAGCATATTTCTTTGTAATTCATATGTTTGTACTAAATTCCAGTTTTAGAAATATAGACCTCAGCAGCATACATAAGCTCTGCAGAAAGAAAGGGAGAGAGATGTTAAGAAAAAAAAAAAAGAAAGATAAGTATAGCAATATACCAAAACAAACAAACAAAAAAGTTAAAGATGACAGGCTCCAATCAGCAAACATAGAAGCATATATGACCTTTATTTGCTCTATTTGTCAACGGTTGAATATGGCAGTGGGAGCATGGATATTTAGCAGGGGCAGCCAGCAGAATTCTGGTTTTAGTTCTGGCATTAGCATTCTCTGCTGCTTAAATTTTGCATATTCAAATTTTTAGAAAAAATATTTGATTTTATGGTATCTTAGAAGTTTTCTAGTCTCACAGGAAATTTAGATGATACGTATTTTTGTTTCGTAGATCATCAATGGTTTCTAACAAGTTAAAAGTAATAAAGAGAAAAACATTGCTATTCTTTGAGTCAAACCTTTGGGATACTATTTTGTAAAATGGAAGGTATTCTTGTTTCCGTATTATAATTTTTTATCTTAATTTGTAAGAAAAAGTTGTGAAAGATTGAAATGGGGGAGAAAAGACTATTAGGTATTCTGTCCAGTGTTTTTATTGTCTTTAAGCTATTTTACAACTCTATAAGGTTGATAATACAGATAGAAATGCAAATGATTTCTTGTCTGTGGAAATACAAATTATATCCCCTGGAAATGCAGCTGATACTTTCTCTATGAGTATTAACTGGGTTTTCATCTACCAGCAAATCTATTTCACCATTCCTTATGTGCTACATATGTGTAGTTCTTTCAGTTACCCTTTTGCCATTTGTAACATCTTATTGGTTCCCTCATTATTTAATGAATTAAATAAAATCCTTGGCACGTGTATTCATTTTATATTGTGGTTAATTTTACTTTTTGAAAATGAACTTTGTTTTTTATGTAGTTTTACCAGAAATAGCTTAATATTGGGTGCCAGATTGGTTATCTTTTTCCTTATCTCCACAAGTATTCATTGGGTACATACTATGTTCCAGATACTTTAAGACACACTGGGTATACAAAACATAACCTGAACCTGACTGTAACATCTATATTTTAAAATTATGGTCTATAATGGCTCTCACATAGGCCAATAAGACCATACAGGGTAATTAAAAGAATAAAAGAATAAAGCCTGTGGGTTTACATAGACTTGGTTTCAAATTCATGTTCTACCTCTTTCCTACAGTGTGACTTTTGGCAAGTTACTTAACTGCTCTGAATTTCATTTTCCTCATTCACAAAATGGGTTATACTAAGACCAACCAGGCAGTATTGTGTAGAATAAGATAAGATTTTGTATGTGACTTGCTTTGTACTTAGATGGTGCCTGGTTCTTGGCAGATACTCACTGAATGTTGATTCCTGTTCTGTACCCCATGCTTTCAACCTTCTTCTTTTTAATTTCTTTTGGCCACTGCTCCCTGTATGACAAGTTATTATTGCTGTTTCTATTTTACTGATACTGGAATGACTAGTCCAATCTCAATAAACAAGAATCTGCAGTGCTCAAAATCTCGATTCAGTACCCAGCTCAATGAGCCATGCAGGCCTAAAACAAGAAAGAAGTTCACAATCAGGAAAACCTCCAAATGCTAAAAAACACACTTACGCTTATGGTAATATTATTGTAATTTAAAAAGTGTGATTATAAGAATGACTCCATTGCAGAGTACATAATGTTAGTCTACCTGAACAAGTACAGATCAAAATTTGTGAAAGCCAAATTTGCCCAGTCAGATTCCTAAAAGCAAATGCACCCGTTTCGGTTCTTGTGGGCCCCTCAGCATTTATTTATTCAGTTTAATGCTAAACCTTCCTCTTATTTTTCCCTCTAACTCTGCTTGTCAGTTCTCTATTATCAGCCGAACATGTTTGTACCTTTCTCTTACATTCTTTTGCTGGGTAGTTTAAATTTTTAAGTTATTTACAATCCAAGTGAATATTTAACATTATATTCATTATGCACCTTCTGGTTGCCATTTTCCTATTACTGCAGTGACAATGAATGATGGCAAAAATGCAAATGCCTATTCCTTGTGAGTTTAATCTAGGCTCCTTGTGTCCTGATATATCTTATCATTTTGTTTGGTAATTAGACTTCTCTGATGATGTTGTAAAATACATATCAGTTGTGAAGGGAAAAGTCATTATTTATCATTATGAGGTGGGGAATATGCTCATTTTTCATTGCCATTACCTGGGTAGCAAGGACAAAGTGATGCAATTTCAACTTGGAGGCCCATGCTTGATGTGATTCTGGGATGGAACAAATATCCATGAAATTAATCTGAGAATGTTCAATCATTCTCTTGCCAGAGCTTGGTTGGCGTCACCTTAGTGTATGAAGTATAGCTATCCAGGCTGTTAGCTTCCTCAGGAGCATGTGCAACGCAGGGGAAGATTTGTCCCTGTTACACATCATCTTATAAAGGGTGAGGACTGGGACCAAAAGAAATGAATTAATGAAGGGGGAAATGTCTTTTGAAGCCAAGGGACTATAAATAGCATAGTTCTGAAAGTATTATATTTGTGAAGCAAGGCTGTTACCTAATGTGAGTTGGAGAATAACTTGTGTAAGTATAGTCTTGGGAAAAGGAAAAAACAAGTCTTGTCTCAGAGATTTCATATCATAAGGAAAATGAAAAAAAGAAACCTAAATGTTGGAGGGAGGTCACTTGTTTCTAAGAGAAGGCAGTGTCACTTTTTGTTGATTCATTTAGCTAATACATGGTGAGTTCCAACTAAATGCCAGATAATCTCCTGAGAAGTAAACACTATTCTGAAATTTGCTAAGTTTGGAGAAAAACTTTATTAATTCTAAAATAACTAAATCATTAATGACATTAAACATATCATATATAATGATATATATACAGTATATATAATATATCATAATATAATTATATATAATATATCATAATGATATTATATATGGTGTATATATGTATCATATATATAGTTAGTTAGTATAGTTATCCCTCAATATCCATCAGGGATTGGTTCCAGGACCCTACCCCCAGAGTATCCATGGACGCTCAAGTCTCTAATATAAAATAGTAAAATATTTGAATACAACCTAAACACATCCTCCTATATACTTTGAATCATCTCTATATTGCTTATAATACCTAATAAGATATAAATGCCATATAGATAGTTGTTGTATTGTTTAGGGAATAATGACAGGAAAAAAACTATACATGTTCAGTACAGACAAAAACCATCATTTTTTTCCTGAATATTTCCTATCTGCAGTTAGTTGGATCCATGAATGTGAAACATCACATTCACAGTGAGCATCAGTGGTATATGTATAATATGTCATAACCTTTTTGATTATTTTGTTGAATTTTGTATTTTCCTCTAAGATTTAAAATATATTTCTTTCTTCCTAAGGGAAAGTGATTAATTCTATCACCCATGTAGGCAATGTACCCTTGCTGGAGAATATACCTTCATTGTTCATAAATGTATTATAAATATTATCCTCCATAATAACAGAAGAAACCCTAAAAAGCAGACAGTTTTACATAAACAGCTAAATGATTACTACCTTCATTAGAGATTTACAGGAATCTTCCAGAAAGGTATCCTTGTCTATCCAAGGTTACATGAGAAAGGAACTGTGATGATCTGCCTCTGAAGAAAACTATGGATGGCCATGGGGAAGAAAAGTCATTAATTACCTCTCTACTCAGGGCTGCAATGGTTTATCATGCTTGCTGATGTTAAGTGCTTCATCAGTATTCTATGTAATTTAAATGTATGACTACATATCAAGTGCCTGGAAGAATGTCTGGGACTTGATAAACAGGCAGTGGTCTTGTCATTACTGGTAATTGTGGTTGCCTTATAATCCCAATTTTATGTACCCCACTCTTTGATTAGTACCTCTTCTCTTTCCAGGTTACTCTATCTAATTCTCCCCACTTAACCATCCTTCTACCCACTGGAACCTACAATTCTTTGATCTTACCACCTTTCCACTGTCTCACCTCTTCATGGTGTCCTTTTCCTTTTCACCCAGCTTAATTGCTATTTTCCTTCATTATAGTCATCCCTCTTCGTCTAGAGTTAATTCTCTTGCCTTTCTCTCTGTCATACACTTTTGTGAAACTCTAACATTGATTAAATCTAGCATAGAGTTGTTTGCTCCTCTATAGATGAACAGAGCAGACAAAAAATGAAAACAGCATGGCTGACTCTTTTCACTTGAAACTCATGATGTGAATGTGAGTGGACTGGACGTCTAATGCTGCTTGTCAATCACTGGACTTTCCCATCCAATCACTTTTCCACTTTCTGAGTTAGCTATCTTATACTATCTCTCTTTCCTCAAATCTCCAAATTTTCTTTATCCATCTTCACTCTTAGCTGTTCACTTTCAGAAAATGACTTTTACAACTTTTCATGATCAGATTTAACAACCTGCCACAAATTCTCATATACTTTGCCTGCCACCTGTTGTTAGAAATGAACTATTCCACTTTTATCTAAGAATGGCCTCACAGTTGGTATGCAAGACTTCATTACTTTTTCCTACTCAAGGGTGTGGCCCCAGCAATTCCCACCTCCTTTTTCTGCAGTGACAATTATTTCCTTTATATTGGTTCATTCCCAACAACATAAAAATAGGCTGTTTTTGTCCCATTTTGCTTAAAACTCTCAACTTCACCTTTTCCTTCTTTTGCAGCACAACTTCCAGCAAGAGTTTTACAGAATTCTAAATAAAAAATGTCTTTTTACATATTTCTAAAATATTTCTAAATGTATATTTAGCTAATTGTATATTTAGCAAGAGTATATCTTTTTGTCTTTTCCTCCCAGTCTAATCTTGAACCCACTTAGTCAGGCTTTTGCCCCCAGTCACTTTACCAAAACCATGCTTATCATTGTTCTTGCCTCATCTTGTTGACAATTCTCAGTCTTCATTTTATGTGAACTGTCAGCTGCATTTGATAGACTTGATCATTCTTCCTTCAAATACTTGCTTCACTTCTTGCTCACAAACAGGACATTTTCCTGGTTTTTCTACTATGTCCCTGGATGCTTCTTTTCAATTTCCTATGCCAGTTCCTTTTCTTTTTCCTCTCTGACTTAAAATTGTGCATCTGGGCTCAGTACTTGATTTTTCTTGTTTACCTAGATCAGCAATTGGCAAACTAAGGCCCATGGTCCCAAGTCCAATTTGTGCCTGTTTTGATAAATAAAAGTTTTATTGAATCACAGCCATGCCCATTTATTTATGTGTTTTTTTATGGTCCCTTTTGAGCTACATACATAGATTTCATTAGTTGCAAGAGAGGCTCTACAGTCCTTAAAGCCTAAAATAGTTGCTATCTGGCCCTTAACAGAAAAAGCTTGCTGACATTTCTTCCACACTTATGTCGTCTGTGAATGCATTCAGATGCATGATTTAAATATATACTGTATACTGATCTTTCTCCATTTGTATTCAGATGAGACATCTCCTCCAAACCTCAGACTTAGAAATCCAATTGCTGATGAGATGTTCACTTGGATGTCTAATAGTCATCTCAGACTTAACATGTTCAAAAGGGAATGTCTAATCTTCCTCTCCAAATTTGTTTCAACTACAGTTTTCTCCATCTCAGTTCAGAGTAATCCTATCTTTTCAGTTGCTTAGGTAAAAACCTTGGAGTTATCTTTATCTTTCTGTTGTATCTTATATCTAATTTGTCTGGAAATCCTGATTGCTCTAACTTGAAAATTATCGAGAATCTGACCATTTCTCCCCTTCTGGCACGAGTAATCAAAATTTCTTTCTTAGATTACTCAATTGCCTTCTAATTAGCTTTTATGATTCTATCCTTGCCTCTTCTATTTGTAATATGGAAGAAAGGATATTCTCTTAAAATACAAGCTAAGTGATGTCATTCCTTTGCTCATAATCCTCCACTAGCCCTCCTCTCATTCAGAATAAGAACCAAACTCTGCGATGGCTGCTCAGTCCTATAAGGTCTTGACCCCATGCTACCTCTTCAAGGTCATGCCCTATTTCTCTCCATTTTGTCCACTCAACTTTAGCCACACTGGGCTGCTTTCTCTTCCTTTAATATTTCAGGCATACTGTCTCCAGAGATATTCCCTAGCTATTCCTTATACGAGCAAGGCTCTTCCCTTAGGTATATTTGCATGGGTTGTTGGTCAAATATCACTTTTTAAATAAGACCTAACTAACCACTCTATTTAAAATTGTGCATCTCCCTCCTCTCCAGCATTCCTTATCATCCTTACCCTGATCTATTTTTCTTCATAGCTCTTATTATCTTCTAATACACTGTGAATATACAATTTAGCTAATCATTTTTTTTTCTTTTTTCTTTTTTTTTTTTGGAGATGGAGTCTCGCTCTGCCGCCCAGGCTGGAGAGCAGTGGCACGATCTCAGCTCACTAGAACTTCTGTTTCCCAGGTTCAGGTGATTCTTGTACCTCAGCCTCCCAAGAAGCTGGGATTACAGGAGCCCACCACCACATCTGGCTAATATATATAAATATATACACATTTATAATAGAGATAGGGTTTTGCCATGTTGGCCAGGCTGGTCTTGGACTCACGACCTCAGGTGATCTGCCTGTCTCAGCCTCCCAAAGTGCTGGGATTACAGGTGCTAATCATTTTTTCTGTCTCACCACTCACCCCTAGAACATGAGCTCCATGAAGAACAAATTTTTTTTTGTCTTAAAAATATTCAATCTTTCATATAACACATAAAAGTTGATATAATCTTTTGGCACTTTTTCCACTTAATATATATTGCTAACATTTGTCCATAAAAATATTAAATCTTTAATACCCAGAATAGTGCTTGACACACAGTGGGTGCTCAGTAAATATTTATTATCTAGGCAAATGATAGAGTTAGCTATGTCATTATTTATATTGTTCAAAGAGATATAAAATATTTTTGATATATTAATAAGGCAGAGTATTTGAATTTTTAAATGCATTTTCTGCAATTTGGAGTAGATATTTCCAGGTTGTTTCATTTGAGGAGTGAGGATTAATGTATTGGCATTTGAAGACTTCAAATGTTTCTATCGCTAAGACTCTATTATTGGTACCATAGGTTGCATTTAGAGCTCTAAATAAAAGGTAAATCGGAGGAATAAGCATTGAATTAGTAACTAGATACTTGCACTGTTTCATTTTATTTTCCACAGGGCTATCAAAAATGATGTTTCTAAAACACAAAACTGCTCTGTCATGCTCCTTATTGCTATCGTCTGAATGTTTACATCCCCCCAAAATTCATATGTTTAAATCCTCACCCCCAAGGTGATGGTATTCGGAAGTGGGGCCATGGGGAAGTGAATAGGTAATGGGGATGGAGCTTTCATGAATAAGATTACTGCCCTTATAAGAGATGCCCCAAAGAAACCCTTCACCCCTGCTGCCATGTGAAGTTAGAGTAAGAAGATGGCTGTGTGTGAGGAGGCAGCCCTCACTAGACACTGAATCTGCTGGCACCTTAATCTTGGACTTTCCATCCTCAAGAACTATGAGAAATAAATTTCTCTTGTTTATAAGTCTATGGTACTCATCTGTGGTATTTTGTTATAGCACCCCAAACAGACTAAGATGCAGATACAAAGCCTTTTGGTTATCCCTTATTGCTTGGAATATAAGACAACATTCCTCAGGGTCTGATGTTCACTTGTATTTATTTTATCACTTCACTTTTATTTCAACTGTGTCAACCCACTTGCAGTTCCTGGGACACTCCACAGTCTTTCATATATGCTTATTATCTTTTTCTGGAAGTTCCAGCTTGCTTCTATCAGAAGCATTTTAAATGGATTATCTAAAATGTTATGCTTTCTCCTAGAGGCAGTCTTTGATAGTTTCTGTAGTTAGTCCTAGATATTCATGACAGTTATATGATGGTATTGTTTTATGTATTTTCTTTTCATATCGACTGTTCATTGAGACCTTGACTAACCAATAATCCATTTCCCCATCTTTTTTATTATGAGCTATATTTATACTTACAGAAGAGTTTCAGAAACATATACCCTTCACCCAGCTTCGTCTTATATTAATATCTTACATGACCGTAGAACATTCACCAAGATTAATTTCTTAATTAATTAATCTTGGTGGCCAATTAATCTTGGTGGCTGGGCACGGTGGCTCATGCCTGTAATCCCAGCATTCTGGGAGGCCGAGGCGGGTGGATCACGAGGTCAGATCGAGACCATTCTGGCTAACACGGTGAAACCCCGTCTCTACCAAAAACTACAAAAAATTAGCTGGGCGTGGTGGCGGGCACCTGTAGTCCCAGCTACTCGGGAGGCTGAGGCAGGAGAATGACGTGAACCCGGGAGGTGGAGCTTGCAGTGAGCCGAGATCGCACCACTGCACTCCAGCCTGGGCGACAGAGTGAGACTCTGTCTCAAAACAACAACAACAACAACAACAACAACAAAAAGAAAAAAGAAATTAATCTTGGTAAAATATTATTAACTAAACTACATAGTTTATTTGAATTTCATCAATTGTTTCACTGAGGCCTTTTTTTCTCTTTCAGGGTGTCTTTCAGTGTTTAGTTTTCATGTTTTCTTATTCGTTCAATTGTGTCAGTTGCTCAACCTTTCCTTGTTTTTCATGACCTTGGTTTTTGTGAAGGGTCCTGGTCTGTTATTTTGCAGAATATTTTCCAATTAGAGTTTGTCTGATATTTTCTCATGATTAGCTTGAGGTATATATTAGTGGAAAGGATCTCACAGTGTGATTTGCCCTTCTCAGAGCATAATAAGAGAAGTTTCACAGTGTTGGTATGTATTAGCCATGATGTTAACCTTGGTTAAGTGCTGTCTGCCAGGATTCTCCAAACTTCACTTTCCCTTTGTGATTTCTAAATATTGTGGAATAGATATTTTGAAACTATGCAGATATCATGTTTCTCCTTAAACTTTGCCCACTAATTCAGTCATAATTGGAATTTTCATAAAAACAGAATATCGTGGTGTTCTCATGGTGATTTTATACTTTCTTTATTCTTTCTACATGTCTTAACTGGAAATCATCTGTAAGGAAGCGATTTTCTTGATCTTTTAGGTGTCTATGTATCTATCTGTCTATCCCAGTATGGATGTAGGGATTCTTCTAATTTATTGGGTTAGAATTCAATACTCTCATTAGGTATTTTATTGTTAAAATTGTTCCAAATGAGGACATTGAGAGTTTTTTCAGTGTTGGCTCCTATATATTAACATATGACACATAGCTACATTTATTTCTGTGTCTGTCTTTCTGTATATATATATTTTTAAAAGACAGTGAATCTATATTGATGTTTCTGATTTCAATCATGCCCCACAGGGTTCACTGTAGACTCTGTCTTTCTGTATTTTTCAATGTCTTTGATTCAATGATGAGAAACATAGCTCTCATGGTACATATTTACTTATTTGTTCAACCCTAGTATAAAAATAAAGTAGTTTGAGAATTGGTAACACGTACCCCTAATAAAAAACAAATGTATAACCATAGGATAGTGTTTCAGCATAGCTAGTCTTTTTGCCTTTAGCTTTACAGTACCCTGTCAGAAAACTGTTTTCCAAAATTTCTTAGTTCAGCACCTTTTCCCCTATTCTCTTCTGTGCAGTTATACAATTAATATGTAATACAGTTAGATTTATTTGTCATGGTCTACATTTCAAATTTCCCTTGATAGCCTTCTTTCAAATACAGGTATACCTCATTTTATTGTACTTTGCTTTATTGTGCTTTGCATTACATTTTGTATAAATAGGTTTATGGCAACCCTGCATTGAGCAAGTCTATCAGTGCCATTTTTGCAATAGTATATATGCACTTTGTTTCTCTATGTCAGTCACATTTTGGTAATTCTTAAAATATTTTAAATTTTTGTATTATTATTATATCTGTTTTGATGAACTGTGATCAGCAATCTTTGATATTATCATTGTAATTGTTTGGTGGCAACATAAACTGCACCCGTATAAGACAGCAAACTTATTCCATAAAGGCTGTGTGTTCTATTGGCTCTAATGACCAGCCATTCCTCATCTCTTTCCCTCTCTTTGGATCTCCCTATTCCCTATTTGGGCCTTCCTATTCCCAAAGACACAACAATATCAAAATTAGGCCAATTAATAACCTACAATGGCTTCCAAGTGTTCAAGTGAAAGGAGGAATTATGTCTCTCATTTAAAATAAAAAACTGGGAATGATTAAACTTAGTGAGAAGGATATGTCAAAAGCCAATAAAGGCTGAAAGCTAGGCCACTTGCACTAAAAAATTAGCCAAGTTGTGAATGCAAAGTAAAAGTTTTTTTAAAAAAATTAGAAGTGCTACTCCAGTAAACACATGAATGAGAAGAAAGCAAAACAGCCTTGTTGCTGATATGAAGAAAGTTTGAGTGATCTGGATAGAAGATCAAACTAGCCACAACATACCTGTAAGCCAAATCCAAATCTAGAGAAAGCCCTAATTCTCTTCAGTCCTATGAAGGCTGAGAGAAGTTAAGGAAGCCACAGAAGAAAAGTTTGAAGACAACAGTGTTTGGTTTTTGAGGTTTAAGGAAAGAAGGCAACTCAATAACAAAAGTTTAAGGAGGAAGGGGCAGCAATTTTTCCAGAAAATTCAGCTGAGGTAATTGATGAAGGTGGTTATACTAAACAACAGATTTTTAATGTAGATGAAATGCTTTCTATTAGAGGAAACACCATCTAGGACCTTCATAGCTAGGAGGAGAAGCCAACTCCTGGGTTCAAAGCTTCAAAGGGCAGGCTGACTCTCTTGTTAGGGGTTAATGCAGCAGTGGATTTAATGCTCATTTATGTAGGATTCTGAAAATCCTATGGCCCTTAAGAGTTTTTTGTTTCCAAAATATTACTGCTCATTGACAATGCACCTCATCACCCAAGATCTCTGATGGAGAGGTATGAGAAGATTAATGTTTTCATGCCTGCTAACACAACAGCCATTCTGCAGCCCACAGATCAAGGAGTAGCTTTGACTTTCAAGTCTTATTATTTAATAAATACATTTTGTACATTTGTAGCTGCCTTAGATAGTGATTTATCTGATGGATCTGGGCAAGATAAATTGAAAACCCTTGGAACGGATTCACCATTCTAAATGCCATTAAGAACATTCATGATTCATGGCAGAAGGTGAAACTATCAACATTAATAGGAGTTTGGAAAAACTTGATTCCAACACTCATGGGTGACTCTAAGGGGTTCAAAACCCCAATTCAGGAAGTCACTGCTGATGTGATAAAAATAGCAAGAGAACTAGAATTAAAAGTGGAGCCCAAAGATGTGTCTGAATTTTTCCATCTCATGCTAAAACTTGAATAAATGAGGAGTTTCTTTCTGTGGTTGAGCAAAAAAAGTGGTTTCTTGAATTGGAGTCTGCTTCTCTTGAAGATCCTATAAATACTGTTGAAATGATAGCAAAGAATTTAGAATGTGACATAAACTTAGTTGACAAAGCAGTGGCAGGGTTTGAGAGGATTGATCTTAATTTTTAAAAAAGTTCTACTGTGGGTAAAATATTATCAAACAGCATCAAATGCTACAGTCAAATCTTTTGTGAAGGGAAGAGTCAATCAATGCAGAAAACTCTATTGTCTTATTTTGTGAAATTGCCACAGCCACTGCAAACTTTAGCAACTACCATCCGAATCAGTCAGCAGCTATCAATACTGAGGCAAAGCACTCCACCAGCAAAAAGATCATGACTCGTTGAAGGTTTGGAAGACTGTTAGCATGTATTAGCAATAAAATATTTTCAAATTAAGGTATGTATGTTGTTTTTAAAGACATACTGCTATTGCACATTTAATAGATTATAGTATAGCATAAACATAGCTTTTATATGCACTGGGAAACTAAAATGTTTGTTTGACTCACTTTATTGCAATATTTGCTTTATTGAGGTGGTCTGAAAACTGAACCTGCAATATTTCCATGGTGTAACTCATATTATACTACTTGACCTGTCCTTTTCATTTTTTTGTGCTTTGTTATACATTTTACTTTTGTATATACTACAAACACAAAATGCATTGCAACAATTTTTGGTTTGCACATTCACATTTTTTAGATAAATTAAATGTAAAAAAATTTACCTGCCTTTTATTTCTAGTGTTCTATTATTCATTTCTTTGTGTAGATCCTATCTTCAGTCTGACATCATAATCATTCTGCCCGGAGAACTTTTTTTTTTTTTTTTATCATTTCTTAAATTTTTTTTTTTTTTTTTTTTTTTTATTGAGACGGAGTTTCACTTTTGTTGCCCAGGCTGGAGTGCAATGGTACGATCTCGGCTCACTGCAACCTCTGCCTCCCAGGTTCAAGCAATTCTCCTGCCTCAGCATCCTGAGTAGCTGGGATTACAGGCGTGCGCTACCACGCCTGGCTAATTTTGTATTTTTAGTAGAGACGGGATTTCATCATGTTGGTCAGGCTGGTCTCGAACTCCTGACCTCAGGTGATCCACTTTCCTCAGGCTCCCAAAGTGCTGGGATTACAAGCATTAGCCACTACACCCAGCCTTAACCTTTCTTGAAAAAGTAGTCTTCTTAGGATGAGTTCTTATAGTTTTTTATGTTTTTTTGTTTGAGAAAGTTTTTATTTTTCTTTTACTTCTCAAAACATTTATTTGCTGGATATAGAATTATCAATTCACAGTTGTTTTCCTTTCAGAGATTTATAGATGTCACTTTTTTGGTGTTCTGGTTTGCCTGTTTTCTGATGAGAAGTTTACTGTAATACTTATTCTTTGTCCTCTCTATTGTTTCTTCTTTCTGTAGCAGAGAAAGAATATCTCTTGGTCTCAGTTTTCAGCAGTGTGAGTATGACACACCTATTTTGTTTTGTTTGGATTTAATTCTGCTTGGTAGTCTCTGTTCTTCTTGAATTCGTGGTTTGCTGTCTGTAATTAATTTTATTTTTTTTTCCTCAAATTTGATTCTCTCCCACATTCTATTTCTCAGGTCTCTCTTCTTCTTCTAAGACTTTAATTGCTTACATATTAAACTACTCTATATCGTTCCACATCTCTCAACTGTTTAGTTCTGTTTCCTACCCTCACTATTCTTTTCTTTTTGTATTTTGGTATGGGTTACTTCGGTTGATTCATCTGTACATTCTTTGCTTCTTTCTTCAGCTGTGTTGAGTCAACTGATAAGCTCATCGAAGGTAGCTTTCATCTTTGTTCCTGTTTTTTTTTTCTTTTTTTCTTTCAGTTATTTCCACTCGATTCTCTCTTGTAGTCTTCATCTCTCTGCTGAAATTTCCCACCTGATCTTTATGAGGCCAACTTTTTATTAGAATCTTTAACATATTAATCTTAGATCCTTTAACATCTGTGTCATAGCCAAATCTGATATTGACGATTGTTTTGTACTTCAGGAGTGTTTTTCTTGCCTTTTTCTATGCCTTGTGTTTTTTCGTTAAAAGCCAAATATCTCATGTTGGAGAGTAGAGATTGAGATAAGTAATTTTTATGCCTCAACATGGGCACACCCTTTGTACTTGTAGGTCTTCATTGTGGGGTTTTGAGTTAATATAATCAGGAATCTGTCTGGATTTGAGGTTTAATGTTTTTATGTTTACCCAGAGGGCACTGTAGACTTTAAAATACTCTAGCGACAGCTTTGTGTTTAAAGTCACGTTGATTTACCACAGCAATGTCTGTAAGACCACAAGCTGTAAGGTGTACTTTTATGTTGTGCCTCAGAAAGTGTTTCTTTGCCTTCTGTTTTTCTCTCCTGCACCTCTCCCAGCAGTAATCTGCTTTTGCTATTTTGGATGTGCTGGGCTGTGGGGGAAATATGGGGAGCATTCTCTATTCAAATTAAGTTTTATTCTTACTCAGGCACTGTGTCCTTGATTCTTGGATCCCTGAACTAAGATCTGGGGATTGGGCTGATATAACAGGAACTCCAGAGAGCCTTCAGCTCTATTGTCCTTTAGGAGGAGATTTTTTCCCCTTCTGTTCTTTCCTCCACCTGCAATCAGTTTTACTACTATCCTGAGGGGGGCAGTGTTTGCTGCCCAACTTCTCACAGACTAAGACTTTGGTTCCATAAGGAATTAGGAAAGAGGGGTCTGTGTAGGATTTCTTACCTCTTTAGCATGGCTATTCTTCCTCTCTCCCAGGTCTGAAACACAATAGAGACTTTTAAAGGGACGTTTCTGTGTATTCTACGACTGCCCCATGAAATTCATTGGGAAGGAGCCTGCAAGAGAGCTCAGACACTTTTCACTTCTGAAGTGTTTACAGGCTTTAAACTCTCTCCACCAGTCTGCACATACCTTTCACCTACAAATTAACTATTTTTGGTAAACTATTTCTATTGACGTCTGATTACATTTATCCAGGTATTTGACTGCTCACGTTTCTTCTCTTTCCGCAGGTGCCTGTATCTTCACAGATTTTGGGTCAGTTGGTTGTTCTGAAATACTATCTCTCTTGGATTGGAAAAATGTCATACAATTGAAGTTAATTCAATCCTATTTTCTTATTATAATAATGAGAGTAACACTCTCTCCAGTTCTCTATATCACAGAGCAAAAGCCAGAATTCTCTTTGTAATTTATTTTTATATTACTAGTTCTTTGCAAAGTAATTCACACATTTCAAGCATTCAATAATTAAAACATTTAATGCATGCAATATTCATGTATGCATGCCCAAGTTCCTCCACAATTGACTAGCACAGCAGGAACACCATACAGCAGCAGAATGGGTTAGCATATCATGACACTGTATATCACTTCCATGTTAAGACTGTTAGTAAATTCTAATTTTTCTGTTCTACAGTTCTTTTCTACCATCTACAGAAAGATCTTGGATTAAATTTAAGAATATAATGTGCTTCTAAGTTTTGTGATAAATGAACAGTGTTCTTTTTTTACATACAAAGCAAAATATACCTATTTTTAGAGATGGAGTCTTGCTATTTTGCCCAGGCTAGTCTCAAACTCCTGGTTTCAAGAGATTCTCCCACCTTGGCCTCACAAAGTGCTGGAGTTATAGACATGTGCCACCATGCCTGGCTAAAGCATATTTTTTCATGTGTATGCATGGTGCGCAATATTTTGAGGAATTAACTAAGAATTTTTTACCCTTGTAGATTTTTTTTTTTTTTTTTTTTAGTTCCGCTGACCTTTACCCAACCCAAACAGCTGAAGATCCTGCTTTCACTACTTTGGAAATGGAGAACAACAAGGTGAAGATAAAAAATAATCAAACACTTGTCTAAAACATAGACTCTTGGGAAAAACAGCACATTCAGAAGAGTACATTATCAATGAGAGCCAATATTTCACCCATTTGAAGACTAGAAAAGTTTTCTTGAGTTGGTTGGCACAATAGAGTTTAGAAGCTGGCTGGTGCAACTCTGTGAAGTGATCTTGTGCACTATTTTCCTCAACTCTGGTCTAAAATCTGGCAGTTGGGCTGATGTACAGGAACCCCAGAGAGCCTTCATCTCTGGGTACAGCACAAGAAGCAAACAAAATTTTGTAATGTCCATTATCTAGTATAGTGGTCCCCAATGTTTTTGGTACCAGGGACCAGTTTTATGGAAGACAATTTTTCCATGGATCTGGGAGGGGGGATGGTTTCAGGATGATTCAAGCATATTACACTTATTGTGCACTTTATTTCTACTATTAATATATAATGAAATAATTATACGACTCACCACAGTTTCTTTATCCACTCATTGATTGATGGGCATTTGGGTTGGTTCCATGTTTTTGCAATTGCGAATTGTACTGCTGTAAACATACGTGTGCAAGTATCTTTTTTCTTATAATGACTTCTTTTCCTCTGGCTAGATACCCAGTAGTGGGATTGCTGGATGAAATGGTAGTTCTACTTTTAGTTATTTAAGGAATCTTCACAGGAGACCTTTAGATAGCCCCTCTGAGTTTCTTATTGCCCCAGAAGAGTGAAGTAGCATTTGAGAAGGATAGGGCCGCCACGGAGAGAGAGTAAACAAGACCTGGAGAAGCCTTGTGACCTGGAAATGGAAGAAAGCTGCAGTGATCCATGTGTACTGCTGATTGAACACTAGGCAGTAACATCTAATGGAATGCCAGTATGTAGTTTTGACGACATTCAAGGATTAGACATGCTGTTTCACTGCTCCCTTCTGCTCTCACTAAAGAAATTCCTTGGAATGTAGACATAGCTTGGAGATAAAATGAAAGAACCCAAATTATCTGAAAATGTGGGTACCCATATATGGTGGAATGGGGGCTCAAAGTATAATTGAAGGCCACTTATGTAAAGTAGTGCTGTATTACTGACACATTTAATTTTTGCACTGATATATGTAGTTACTGTGCATGTAAAAAATATTGTTTCTTAGAATATCTGCAACAGATATCAATATGCTTATAAATGTAATAACATTAAAAATATTCTCCTGGGTATATAAATATATAAATGGATTTTAAGTCGAAAAGAAAAATGGTCCCTCTTATGAAGTATATTTTAGTTGACAATCTAGCTCTAGTGCATCCCAATTATTCCACAACACTTTACCCTGATATCCTTGCATCAACCTGAATCACAATATAAGCCAAAACAAGGTGTGCAGATGAGCTGCTTATGCAACATATAACAGTGCATGATGGTTCTGCCTCTGCGGTCACACATTCCTGGCTTGAAATTCAGCACTGACACTTGTCTACTGTGAGAACTTGGGCAAGTCACTTATCTCTAAGTTTCACTTTGTCATCTCTCAACATGGGTAGTACCAACCATAGGGTTCATGCAAGGACCAACTATGATAATACATGTAAAGCCCCTGACTTATAAATACATGTTCAATAAATAATGATCACAAAAACATGATTATGTTACAAAAGGGACCCAAATGATCAAATATACTGAATCATGGGCCAACCAGAATGTTGCCATTATGTAGTTCAGGTTGGAAAAATGTATTTTTCTTTTTTTGTGCCTGTTTTCATTTTCTCCTTTTCCCAATATATTATTCTTTTCTTTCTCTCCTCCCTCCCTCCTTTACTCCTTTAATTTTTTATTTCTCCCTTCTTGCCTTTTTATTATAAAAATTATACACAAAAGTAGATAGAATGGTATAGTGACCTCATGTATCCATGACTTAGCTTCCATATTTACCAGCCCTTTGTCAATTTCTAGACCCTTTCCTATCTTCAAGTTTACATTCCTCCATTTATACCATGTCTTTTTCTTTACCTTCACTGGTATATAAATATTTCTCTATACATTTATTCAGCAGAACTCACTTGTTGGCACTTGACTGAAACAGATCTAGGTCCTTAATGTTTGAACCATACTTGAGCTATAAAGAACTAACATGTTCACTGTTTTTAGTGTAAAAAAAACCCTCAGTTCTCTGACTCTTCAACTCTTGGCAATCTGTGCCAGTTTTTCTTAGCTTCATCAAGCTTATGAAATGCCAAAAGGTGAACATCTGTGACCTAGAGTTTATGTTAGTGATAAAATAGTGATTTTACTGTATATTTGTGTTTTCCTGAGATGAGATTATTTACAATTTAAATGTAGTTTTTAATTGATATTTTACTTCCATTTCCATGTAACATAAAATTTTAAAACTCTTGCAAATTAGTATTTCATGTACAATTAGAACTATGACAGTTGTACCTGCAATTTATGCCAAACAACTATGATAAGAAGTCAGAAGATAAAAATTTTAAAAGACACTTATAAGCATTTACTTCAAGTAATACATTATTTTTTTAATTTGCAAACACTCTATTACAAGAACATGTTTTAATTTTTAACTGATTTATTGAATATTAAAATGAAGGAATCTTAATCTTGTCATTTATACATTTATTAATGTAATATGCATCTGTTGACTAGAACTAGGTGTCAGGTACGGCACTAGGCATAAGAAAATAAAAGTGAATAAGATATTCTCTGTGGTCAAGGACCTCACAGTTCAGGGAGTAAATAACTGAAGAACGAAGAGGAGTTTGTCAGGTGAAGATAGAGGAAGGATATTCGGGGGAGTAGGCAGAGTATGTGCAAAGGCTTGAAGAAATAAAAAGATGGTCATTTTTGGAAATTATAAATACTTGAAGACAGGTACCATGTCTAGTTGCTCACTGTTGTATCTTTAGCACATAACATCATAGCAATTCAATTAATATTTACTGAATTGAGTAATTAATAATACACTAGTAGATAAAGTTGAAAACCACTTATGAATGGTTCTACAGGCCATAATACTGAGTTGAGATTTCATCTTATAGTCCAGCAGTCACTGAAATATATTCTATGGAATATCAACTCTTAAAAAAGCTAAAAGGGATTAAGTAGTCAAAAAGAAACATTGGTTATACACATTTAAGTAATTTCTTTTTTACTTCAAGGCTCCGCAGATGTTAGTATGCTGATGTTGATTGTGATACCTAAGACGGATTTTTACTAAACTCTGTTTCCCAAACTTCTGTGACTGAGAAACTCCTAACACCTGTTCATACCCTGCCCATAGGGCCTGGTATTATGTGCACTGGCAAGGCTTCTAGGCAACAGGGATCCATAGCTGTTGTTTAGAAAAAATATTTTGGTGCAGAGATTAATTGCAAGAGAGTAGGTTTGTAGTTGGGGAGAGCCCCTGCAGATTATTGTCATTGCATAGGTAAGAAATGCTGAAGCCTGAATGTTGACATTACCAGGGAGAAGCTAGGGGATGTAACTAAATTGATGGGGAGTTACTAGAGAAAGAACCTTGGATGATTTTCAGGTTTCTATCTTGGTGTGGAGATGCCAGTAAAAAAAGGATATAGATTTTAGAATAAGAAGGAGTCCCGGTGGAAAGTGTAACACAATCAGTTTTAGGCAATTATGTTTAAAGTTCAAGTGGACAGCCTGAATTAACACTGCAGATTATAGTTACATATATTGGTCTGGATCTCAGAAGAGACTAGAGATCACAGTGAAAAATCTTGGAATGGCTTTTGTGGAGCGACACTGAATGTGTTTCCTCTTTGCTCAATAGCCATTTACATATTTGAAGTCAGCTATCATCTTGGTCAGTTTAGGCTGCTGTAACAAAGTACCATAGATTGAGTGTCTCAGAAACTTCAGACATTTGTTTTTCACAGTTCTTCAGGCTGGAACTGTAAGATCACAATGTCAGTGTGGTTGAGTTCCAGTGAGGCTCCTCTTCTGTACGGCAGACTGCTATCTTCTCCTTGTGTCCTCACATGGCATTTCTCTGGGGTCCCTTTTATATAGGCTCTAATCCCTTTCATGAGTCTTCCACCCTCATGTCCTAAGTACCTCCCAAAGGCCTCACCTCCTAATGCCATCAAATTAGGGATTAGGATTTCAACATATGAATTTTGGGGACACATACATTTAGTCCGCTTTAGCTATCATAGCACCCTTAAACCTTTTCTTCTTCAGGCTGCATAAGCCCAGTTGCTGCAAATATTCCCAGCATGAAATCATATCTGCACCATTTCCTCATGCAGTTCCTTCCTCTGAATGCGCTATAAATAATCAATGTTTCTCCTAGAATGTGGTGCCTTACTGAACCTTGTATCATACGATTTCACATATTATTACTTCACTGAATATCTTTTTCCTCTATTGTCATTATCTCCTTATTCAACCTTGCTCTAAGCCATTAACTTCTACCCAATCCTCAAGCATCCATACCCCTTGAATTATAACCCCTCTCCAGTAAACTACCACCACATGAGATTTCTCCATTGTCTGCCTTTGGACAGATAATATTTTTGCTTAGCCTTGCTTGACTTTAGAGTTGAGCCTTCCTGTTGGAACTACTTTTTGTTTTCTACCTGTCCTTGTGCATGTGATGTTTCAAACTGTTTCTTGCTCCCAGCAGCATCATTCAAGTCTGACCTTGTGTTATATTATGCTGGGTCTGCAGCCAACAGTTTATTCTGTGTATCTTTACACCTGACCTTAGTTATTGTGTGTCCATCCATGATCCTCTACTTGCACCAACCAGCATGTCACATTCATCCAGGAGAAGAGGTTAGATATGGTTGTATGCCAATTTCTTAAGAGCAGGAGCCAAATGTCATTCTTTGTATTCCCAGGGTCTAGCACCATGCCTGACACCTATTGACAATGATATTTAGTAGGTGGATGGATGGGTGGGTTGGTGATTGTAAGAAAGTGCTCTGCTTCTGACCTTTTAATATATGACATCTTATCCTTCTACATAAAGTTTTGCTTGAAAAAGAGTTCTTATGTTAAACCTATTAAAACACTAGTGCTCTTAGGAAATGCTTTGATTAACAGAGTTAATTTTCTTTCGTAAAACTTGGGAAGGAGAGATAACTGCAGGGAATATTCAGGCATTTTCTTTTTTTATATTTATTTATTTAAATTTTTGGAGGAGCTACTACATGTGAGCACCAGCTTTGGCATTTTACATTTAATTTTCACATTACCTTGTGAGTTATATATTATTCTTCTCAATATACAGATAAGAAAAATTAAAGCGCAGAGAGCTTAAGTGGCCAAAGCTGATGAATGGTCAAGGTGAAATCATGTTCCAGTTCTTTTAACTCTTATTCATTGTTTCTTCGTTACATTCTGGAGCATGTTCTCAGTGTCTTTAATGAGTGCTATGTCACATACACTAATTATTTCCTTTTATTTGTATGTTTTCTTAACTTGAAAGGTGGCAAATGAGAGGCTATAAAATATCTGAGAATTTGTGTTACAGGAAAATTGATTATTTCTTAGGAATTGGATGCTCTAATTACTTCCCTGAAGAAGAACTTTTAAGATAAATCATGTTATTGGTTCCACTAATGATGTAATAAGAAGGTACAATGCTAGAGTAACTCAAAACATTATATTTTTATTGTTGTCATTTTATAATGTAGAGAAGAGTTAATGTTGATACATACAGCTATAAAAGGATGCATTTTATTGAAGTATTTCAGATTGAAGATAGGGAAAATGAAGAGTTGTTGACTGATAGAACCTAAATAAATATATTAAAGCACAACTGTGAAATATTACCATAGAAAATGAACTCTTGCCTGGTTAAATGTGATGTTTTGTTTCAGGAGTGGACTCTAAAGTGATTGATAATAGTTTAATGCTTAAAATTTTTGTCAAGGTCTAGGAAATAAAGGAATAGTTAACATTCCACAATTCATCAACTATAATGAACTTAATACATTCCTACCATTCATTATCTATTATCTATTAGCTGCTCCATCTCATATTTCTACTTATTCTTCCCAACAACCTTAGGAAGGAACTGTACATTTTATTGTAGAGAAAAATTGAGGCTCAGAGAGACTAACTTTCCCATGATTCCCCATTTGAAGTTGAGATTTAAACCAAGATCTGACCTAATGTACACATTTAATCTCCATTCAATACTGCTTCTTGGGCATTAATCATACTTTGAATATGGGGCACTACTTTTTCCAAATTATCTTATTTGATAACTCTAATGTTCATAATAATGACAAAAATTAATTTTTCAGCTAAGAGAATAAAATAATTATCAACTTTCTCCAGTTAGCTATTTAAACTTTCTACTTCATTACTGTAGATCTCTATGCAATACTTATTGGTATTATATGTTGGGGTTTAAATAAGATGTTTATTTTGTGTAGAAAAGCAAAAGTGGCTAAGGAGGTTTTGTTCTGGATTGCTCTGTGGATTTTGTTGATAAAACTTTTGGACTAACAGGGCTTCAAGATGGTTGACTAGAAGCATCTGGCTCTTCCCTCCTCCACAAAGAGGATTCAAACTAGTGAGTAGATAATCGCACTTCAATTAGAGCATCTAAGAAAGAACAATGGAATTCAACAGAGAAGTGATAGAAAACACCTGAAGAAGAGAAGAAAGGCGAAGTCAGGCAGCCGGGTTGGCTGCAATTGGAGACTCCCCAGTGCAAGAAAAGGATGGGTGAGAGATTCTAGTGGGCCACATTTTCACTATGGACCCCTGCAACTCTAGCCATGAGAGATCCCCTAGACCCTCGTGGGCCCTGAGAATAGCATAGGGAACTTCATGAAGATCGCACAATGGCATTGCTCCAGAGAGGTAGCTCACACTGGGTTCTGCACGCTTCCTGAGACCTAACTAGCTTGCAGCATAGCACCATTTTGAGAGCCCAGCCCAGTGTGCACTAGTCCGCATCCTGCCCTAGGGCCCAACAGCCCCTGTGTCTCCATATCTCTGAAGTCCCACTGACATCTCCTCACATCCACCCAGAGTGTAGCAGAGATACGACACTGCAGGGTCCCCAGCACCCTAGCTCATGCAGTGTCCTATGCCTGAGGAATGGGTGGTGCAGTACACTGGGGAGGCTGCCCCTGGGACAAAAGGAACCAAAGCGTACAACTCTGGAGCCTGAGAGCAGTCTGCCTCAGAACATTCTCCAGGCTACCCCATATGGTTACATATATATTTCAATGCATGTCCTCAACAGTGTTTTCATTGTTGAGTAGTTTAAGTTCTTTGTACACTCTGGATAGTAGTCTATTGTCAGATGAATAATCTGCAAATATTTTCTTCCCTTCAACGGATGGTCTCTTCACTTTGTTGTTTTCTTTGCTGTGCAGAACTTTTTAGTTTAATATAGTCCCATTTGTCTATTTCTTGTTGTTGTTGCCTATGCTTTTCAGGTCTTAACCATAAAGTCTTTGCCTAGACCAGTGATCTGGAGTGTCTCCACTATTCCTTTCTCTTTTGGATTTTTTGTTTGTTTGTTTTTGAGATGAAGTCTTGCTCTGTCAGCCAGGCAGTGGCACGATCTTGGCTCACTGCAACCTCCGCCTTCCAAGTTCAAGCGATTCTCCTGCCTCAGCCTCCCGAGTAGCTAGGATTACAGGCATGTGCCACCACACCCAGCTAATTTTTGTATTTTTAGTAGAGATGGGGTTTCACCATGTTGGCCAGGCTGGTCTCGAACTCTTGACCTTGTGATTTGCCCTCCTCAGCCTCCCAAAATGCTGGGATTACAGGCATGAGCCACCCCTCCAGGCCCTCTCTTTTTGATCTTAAGTTTAAGTCTTCAGTCCATCTTAAACTGATTTTTGTATATGGTGAAAGATAGGCTGCTAGTTTCACTCTTCTGCATACGGATATCCACTTTTCCCATCGCCGTTTATTGAAGAGGGTGTCCTTTCCCCAGTGTATGTTTTTGAGGCCTTTGTAAAAAGTCTGTTGGCTGTAAAAACATGGGTTTATTTCTGGGCTTTCTATTCTGTCCCTTTGGTTTATGTGTCAGTGTTTATGCCAATATTTTGGCATAAAAATATTATTATTATTTTGATTACTATAGCTATGTAATATAATTTGAAGTCAGGTAGTGTGATGCCTCCAGGTTTATTCTTTTGGCTTACGATTGCTTTGGATATTTGTTTTCTGGTCCTATAAAAAATTTTATGATTTTTTTTCTTTTCTGGTTCTATAAAAACTTTATGATTTTTTTCTTTTCCTATACAAAATGTCATTGTTATTTTGATAGGGATTGCATTGAATCTGTATATTGCTTTCAGTAGTATGATTAACTTAGCAATATAAGTTTGTCTAGTCCATGAGCATGGGATATCTTTCCATTTGTTTGTGTCTTTTAAAATTTCTTTTATCAGTGTTTCGTAGTTTTCCTTGTAGAGGTCTTTCACCTCTTTGGCTAGATTTATTTCTAGGTATTTTTTTTGGTAGCTATTGTAAATGAGATTGCTTTCTTGATTTGTTTCTCAGCTAGTTTGTTACTGACATTTGAAAACACTACTTATTACTGTATGCTGATTTTGCAACCTGCAGGTTTACTAACCTTGATTACCAGATCTAAAAGGTTTTTGGTGTAATTATTAGGTTTTTTTAAGTATAAGATAATGTCATCTGTAAAGAGAGACAATTTGACTTTTCCAATTTGGAGGCACTTTATTTTTTTCTTCTTCCCCAGTTGCTCTGGGTAGGACTTCTAGTTCTGTGTTGAATAGGAGTGGTGAAGGTGGGCATCCTTGTGGTCCAGTTCTTAGAGAAAAGGCTTTCAGCTTTTCCTCATTCAATAGATTAGCCATGGGTTTGTCACATATGGCCTTTATTATATTGAGGTATGTTCCATTAGGCTGAGTTTGTTGAGTATTTTTAGCATGAAGAAATGTTGAATTTTATGCTTTTTTGTGGTCATATAGTTTTTGTTCTTTATTCTGTTGATGTGATGTATCATGTTTATTGATTCGTATGTGTTAAACCATATTTGCATTCTCGGGCTAAATCTCGCTTGATCATGGTGTATTATCTTTTTGGTGTGCTGTTGGATTTAGTTTGCTATTATAGTATTTTATTGAAGATTTTTGGATCTATGTTCATCGTGGATATTGGTCCATAGTTTTTTTTTTTTTTTCGATAGATTGCTTTTTTTTTGCTGTTGTTGTATCTCTGGTTTTAGTATCAGGATGTTGCTGGCTTCATAGAATGAGTTGGGAAGAATTTCCTCTTCTTCAAATTTTTGGAATAGTTTGAGGAGAACTGATATTCATTCTTTTTTTGTAAGTTTGGTTAGAATTTGGCAGTGAAACCATCTGGTTCTGGACTTTTCTTTGTGGAGAGACTTTTTTTTGTTAGTGGTTCAGTCTTGTTACTCACATTAGTCTATTCAGGTTTTCTTTTTTTTTTTTTTATTTCTTCCTGGTTCAATCTTGGTAGGTTGTATGTTTTCAAGAATTTATCCATATCCTCTAGGGTTTCCAGCTTGTTAGCATATAGTTGTTCACACTAGTCTCTGATGATCTTTTGCATTTCTTGCTATCAGTTGTAATTTCTGCTGTTTCATTTCAGATTTTATTTATTTGGGCCTTCTCTCTTTTTTTCTTGGTTAGTCTTGATAGCAGTTTATGAATTTTATACTTTAAAAGAACCAACGTCTTGTTTTGTTGATTCTTTGTATCTATTTAAGTCTCTGTTTTGTTTACTTCTCTGACATTTATTATTTTTTCCTCCTATTAAGTTTAGGTTTGGTTTGTTCTTGCTTTTCTATTTCCTGTAGGTACATCATTGGATTGTTTTATTTAAAATCTTTCTGCTTTTTTGATGTAGACATTTATTGTTATAAACTCTCCACTTAGCACTGCTTTTGCTCTCTTCCTGGGTTTTAGTATGTTGTGTTTCCATTTTCATTTGTTTCAAGATATTTTTTGACTGCCTTATTAATTTCTTTATTTACCCAGTAGTTGTTCAGAAGCATGTTGTTTATTTTTCATGCATTTGTACAGTTTCCAAAGTTCCCCTTGTTATTGATTTCTAGTTTCATTCTGTTATGTTCTGAGGAGATACTTGGTATGATTTTGAATTTTAAAAATTTCTTGATACTTGTTTTTTGGCCTAGCATGTGATCTATTCTGGAGAATATTTCATGTGCCGATGAGAAGAATGTATTCTGCAGATGTTGGATAAAATGTTCTATAAAATGGTTCTGTTAGAATGCTCCTAGTTTTATTTTATCTAAAGTGCAGCTTCAATCCATTGTTTCTTTGTTTATTTTTTGTCTAGATAATCTATCTGTTGCTGAGAGTGGAGTGTTGAAGTGTCTATTATTGTATTAGAGTCTGTTTCTCCCTTTAGATATAATGATATTTGCTTCACATATCTGGGTGCTTCAGTGCTGGGTGCCTATACATTAGAATTGTTATATTTTCTTTGTGAATTGATCCCTTTATCATTATGTAAGATCTTTTTGTGTCTCTTTTTACTGTTTTTGACTTAAAGTCTATTTTATCTGATATAAGTATAGCTATTCTTGCTTGTTTTTGGTTTTTGTTTGCATGAAACACTTTTTTTCTCTCTCTTTACTTTTAGTTTATTATGTCTTTGCAGACTAAGTGAGTTTCTTATAGGCAAAATTTGGTTGGGTTATGTTTTTTAAAAACTATTCAGCCAGTCTATATCTTTAAGTAAAATTTAATTCATTTACATTCAAGGTTACCACTGATATGTGAGGATTTATTCCTATCATTTTGTTTATTGTTTGTTGGTTGTTCTGCAGATCCTTTGTTCCTTTATCTCTCTTTCTCTTTGTTTGCCTTCGTGGTTTGGTGGTACCATTTGACTCTGTTTTCTTACTTATTTGTGTTATTTGCTCCACCAGTGAGTTTTATACTTTCATGTGTTTTCATCATTGTAGATATTGACCTTTTGCTTCTAGGTATAGGACCCTTTAGAGCATGTCTTGTAGAGCTGGTCTAGTGGTGATGAATTTCCTGCTTTTGCTTGTCTGGGAAAGTCTTTACTTCTACAATTATGAAAGTTAAGTTTGCTTGGTATAGTATTCTTGGATGACATTTTTTTTTCAGCACTTTGAATATATTATCCCATTCTCTTCTGGCTTGTAAGGTTTCTGCTGAGAAATCTGTAACTGTTCTGATGGGTTTCCCTTATATGTGATTACATGCTTTTCTCTTGTTATTTCTAGATATTTTTCTAAGTTTTATTAGAGAACAAGAGTATTCTAGATACCCTCTACAAAAATGGAAGCAGTCAATATATAGGGGAGTGGGACAATGATTTTACATTTTCTCTCTCTTTTGTTTTATCCAATAAACAGAATATTTACAAGTAAAATCTTAGGCAGAAGTCCAATATATAAACCAATATATAAGCAATTTATTTAACCATGGGATGAGGGCTGGGACATCGGCCTGCTCATTGTCCCATGCTATGGTTCTTCTTGAGAACACTGAGGTCCTAGTGCATGCAGCATGAAAACCAGTGTGCACCACTGTTTTTTTTTTTTCACCACTGGTTTTTCAAAGGTATTTTTGTGGCTCTATCCAATTCCCTCAGGTAGAAAAATACTCAATGATCTAAGACATAGCCCTGGCTTTTAATAAATACCATGTATTTGCCAGGTGCATATGATCTCTTTCTAAGAACCCTGTTGGAGTGGCTGAAGCTGGTAGTTGGTTTTGAATTTGGAGACTGATATTCTGTTGCCTCATTTCCATTGTTATTGGTGGCTGTGGGTAACAAGAAAGGGCTTTGTAAGCCTGAAAAGAGCTATGAAAACACAATGTATCATTACTTATTTTGATGGTGCTTTTCTCACTGATGGTGCAACAGGACAAAAACCTTTTTCCTCAAACCACATACACCTCCCCATAATAATCATACTTCAGATTCCAGATTTTTATTGACCTTTAATATTTTAGTCTGAGTAGCACCTCCTTCAGAGGCCTCTTTTGTCTTTTCTAAAAAATCTTTCCTCAGACTGGTAGCATTTTTTCATGCTATACTGCAGTTGTTTGCTTATGTTTCTCCTTCCATCAAGTTATGAACTCAGTAAGGGAAGGGACTGAATCATTCATCTCTTTATTTTCAATGCTTAACATAGAACTTATGTCATTATATATATTATAAATTAATTTTACATTTGATAAAAAGACAATGTTTAAAAATAAATTAATACATGCCAATGACAAAAGAGATAACTAGAAGAAGGAAGAAGGGACATATATTTTCTAATTTATCCAGTTTTGAGAACTTGTTCCTCATTTGATATTAACGCAAAGTCTTAAGGAAACCAGATAGTCTGTTCCTCCAGATCCTCAAGAGAACCAGCTGATGATTATGACCCATACACAGACACAAAGGTTTCAAGTTCTAGTCAAGTCATGGGTTCTTAGTTCCCAGATATTTAGATATGAAATTAACTATTAAAATCATTCGTATGCCCATGTCTTGCTAATTTGTAGCTGGCATTTTTATATATTTTTTGAGATTGCTGTTACTGAGATTTGTCTTTTTTTGCTTGTTTCTTTCTTAGTATTGATAGTTCCATTCTATTGTGAGTTGTTATAGTTCAGCAGTTATCATTTTCCTTCATGTAGCTCCCCTCAGTGTGTAGCCCAGAGCAGGAGGACTTGCTGATTGACAAAGAAGGCATCACCTAGACCATATTTGTGAGAGTAAAGTTTATGACACCAGAAATAAGCATGCTGGTATTTAGATGTTAGACATTTAAAATTATAATGAATTATAATTAAATTAATTAAAATAAAATAAACATATAATTAAAATTATAGCCTTCAAGTATGCATGTGTATACACACACACACACACACACACACACACAACACACACACACACAGTACCACACCTGGGCTTGTATGTCTGGGCAGTATATTTCCCCTTTTTTGCACATTTGAGAATAAAAGTAATCAAGGAATTCAATAGCCATAATGATAGTAATAAAGCATTCTACAAGTAGAAGCAGCAGTCTCTAAGTGTTATAATCACGTAGTCATAGTCTATGGAAAATAATTAATGCCTGAGTGACATCAATGATGAAGCTGCCGTCCTAGCTTAGATGAGGTCTTAGTCCATGTAAAAATGGAGAAAATGTCTGGATGCAGTGAAGTGTGGATACAGAACCAAACTAAAATTCAGTGAATCAGGCTGCTGACCTGTATCCTTCATCTTTAGGGATTTTGGTCTATAAAAGTCCAAGCAGAATGTCGAGGGCTTTACTGAAGCCTATATTGAGGATGTGAGCCAGTTAATACCAAATCAATCTAGAGGCTCCTTTACTTACAATAACACATCAACTTCTTCAACCATTACTAGGTCTTTGGAAAGAGTACATCCACATATGATTTTAAAAAGCTACATTCTAGATGCATTAAAATGAAAAAAAGTGCTCATTTAAAAGTACTGGAACAGAACACAAGTAAATATTTATGAAATTTTAGGTTAAGAAAGCTTTCTCTAGGTGTAGCAACTCAAGGAGAAGCAATAAAAGAAAAGCACATTGGCAATGTATAAATTAAAACCTGTGAATGTTACAAAATAAAACAGAAAGCAAACAAAAGTATATGAAAAAAGCAAATATAATAGAAAAATAGGTAAGAGGATAAGAGACTCTGTATAACCAGAACTCCTTAAATGCACTCAATTTTATTAGAAAAAAAAAGAATGTGTTAAGTCTTTAATTTTATGGAAACATGTAGGGTTCAGGAAGACAATGTGGCAAGATAGGAAGGTCAGAAAAAGACACAGAATATCTACTTTCTTGTGGCCACAAAACATTGTTCGTGGCATTGAGCCTAGAACAGAGTTGGCATTTGCACAAATGAAGCGGGGGCATAGCTGGGACTGAGCAGTGTCTGGCTCTCCCTTAGTTGCCTCACGAATGGGGTTAGGGATGCTGTGCCTGAACTTCTTGAGGGCATTATTCACGTAGGTCTGTAAGAAGGGAGATCTCTAAGGAATGTACAATGCACAGCTCTATAAGACAATCCTGAGAGAGGCCCCTTTCTCATACAGTGCTATTAGAATTTAAAAAGGCTATGTTAATGAAGTGAATAATAAACAGAGGCAGCTGTTAGACTTTGGGGGGAAAATCTGGAAAGGGTTTTGGAAGAGCCTTGTGTATGCAGTACGAAGCATGTTATAATAAGAAAATTGTTTTGGATTGCAGAGAAAAAAGAGTGGTTTGAAGCCGGGCATAGTGGCTCACACCTGTAATCTCAGCACTTTGGGAGGCTGAGGCGGGCGGGTCACCTGAGGTCAGGGGTTTGAGACTGACCTGGCCAACATGCTGAAACACCGTCTCTACTTAAAAACAATACAAAAATTAGCTGGCCTGGTGGCAGATGCCTGTAATCCCAGCTACTTGGGACACTGAGGCAGGATAATCACTTGAGCCTAGGAGGCGGAGGTTGCAGTGAGCTGAGATCACGCCACTGCACTCTAGCCTGGGCGACAGAGCGAGATTGTATCTCCAAAAAAAAAAAAAAAAAAGATGGTTTGAATTTGCGCTCAGCAACTTTTTGGTATTTCAGACCTATAGCAACTCCTTCCGATTCTTGTAATAAACGCAGATCCCCTAAATATTTGTGGTTCTGTGCAGACTCACCTGCTTTGCCTGACTCCACCCTTCATGTAACGAAATCCTGATGGGAAGAAAGTTCATACAAACTAGACTACATGACAAGAACAACTACCTCTATTTCTGTCTCTCTCTCTATCTCTAGCATGCCTAATCTGTATCTATATCAAAGAAAGTACTGAGAATTTCAGGAGTAGATTGGCTAAAGGTGTGCTTACATGAAGGGGTTTAAAGGCTAGCTGTACTTTTATTTGGTGTCTCCATCTCTGTCTTCTTTTTTGTGTGCGTGGGCCTCATTGGCTCTTAATGCAGCTGGGTTTCTCTATGCAGCTGAGAAAGAAGATTACCAACAGTTGTGGTGCTCATCATTTTACCCCTCACGAATTCTGGGGAAGTAGAAGGCCATGCCCTGCCCCATAACATCTCCCAGAATCCAAAAGTTAAATCTCAGGGAAATGCTCTGATTGGTGTTCACTGGGGCAAAGGCCCACCCCCTGGAGTAATTACTGCCGTTAGGAGGATGGGATCTCACTGGGTTACATGCTCATTCCTGCAACTGGAGTGGGCAAAGGCAACTTGAGTGTCAGTCCCATCAGAACCATGTAGGAAAGGAGAGAGGCAGTTCCTCCTTAAAAAGGGAGATACAGGCAGGCAAATAGGGAAGATGGCTGCTACAAGGGTACAGAATCGTATGCATTACAACATAATGTATACATGAAAAAAATGTACAATCCAACAGGTAATCAAAAAAACACAAAATAAAGAAGACAATGTTTTTCACTCATCAGATTGAGAAATAATAGATAAATGATAACATTATGTGATGGAGGGAAATAGAAACTCTTTGACTTTCTGCTTTGTAAGATTTTTCTTGAGAAAATAATCGTTATAAAATAATATTTAATATAATAAAAATTTTAATTGTTATGTGAAATCAGGACATACACTGTACAATAAGTCTAAGTCTTTATAACTTTTTTAGTAAAAAAAGTATGTCTATGTATATGTATATATAGTCACTGAATATCTATATTCAGTGTTTGTAGAATTATGTCTCTTAGTGGTGGGGTTATACGTGGTTTTAATTTTCTCCATGCTTTTTATACATTCCCCAATTATCTTCAGTGCATGTTTATAATTGTGTTTATTTTTAATTTCAAGATGTTAAAAATATAGTACACTACAGAGAATAATATAGCAAATACTCATGTACCGACAACTTAAATTAGCAAGTATCATGTTGTTATATTTGTTTTAAGTCTTTTTTTAAGAAAAAGAAATAGTCCCTTTTATCCACCATCCTCAGCACTATTCTCTTTACTTCTCTGAAGCTAACCACTATGATTAACTTGATGAATAAACTGCCAACCCATTTCCATACATTTCTATATGTTACTTGATTGTATTCATTTTATAATTAGAAAAATAGCATATCAATATGCTGTGGGAACAAAGTCCCCCATATTTCAGTGGCTGACAGCAAAAAAGGTTTGTTTCCTGACACTGTTGCTGATTCCCATCATTGGTACAGATGTTTTCCTAACACTTACGTTTCTTTGATCCTTTCAAAGGGAATGCAGGAAGGTGGGTATGCAGTACATAGGGTCAAATGGTGACTTTATATCATAAGCTGCCTATTTAAGCCTATGGCTTTTAAAAAATAGTGTAATTTATTACCACATTCTAGCTCGTTCAAATGGCACTGATACATCTATGAGAATGTGCCAAGAGCAGGTAATTGCCCTTCAATGGGCATTAACAACTGTCTACTAAATTCATTTAGATTAGCTTTTGTTCCCTTGCACCTCAGCTCTCGATGGTCTCAGGATGCCCTTGTTTGACTACCTATTTTGGATAAACTTATCTGGTTCAGCCTTGGAAATCAGCCTTATGCACCACATTCCATAAACAGCCTTCAGCCTCATTCCCTTTGGGTAGGAACACAGCAGATGCTCAGTTACTATTTGTTGAAAGCAATTGTTGGAAGGCCTGATGCTCTTTCTCCATGCCAACTGTGCAAGACTGGCTGGCCAGGGCTGGTTTCCATAAGGCCTCCCAGTCAAGGAGGAGGGGAAATGGTGAAACTCAATCCTGAGCTTGATTTTAGTCTTAAATAATATAATTGCATTTAAAATTATGTGTGCAATACCCTATAACTTAACAAGGATTTCTTTTTACATGGGAAAATAGCAGGCACCCAGAGAGTGCGGTTCTCTGTATGGTGGAATGGGTGAACGCTTGCTTCTCCTCTGGACACAGTAATGACTTCTAAAACCAGAAATAAAGTCCATGCTTATAAGTCACTCTGTTGTGTCTGAAGAGAGGAGTTCTGTATGACCAGATTTGGGTGGGACTTGTCCAAATTTGTCCTCTGAACACAGAGCTGTCCATTTTTGGCTTTGGTCCTTCTACCCTCTCATTCCAGAGCAGGGTTGCTGAATCTGGTACCCTCAGCTCCTCTACCCTCACCACTGCCTACATCCCAAGAGAATGCAATGCTATGTCCTGCTGAATTTTGGCTAGGTTTCTTTATATCTCTCAGACCTGTATCATAAACTCAGTATTTCTGTTTGGCTGGCAACTTTGCTTCTCTCCTCTGTTCTCACCTCACTCCCCATTTTCTTGTTCTATTTATTGCCAACCAAGTCTACATTTCTACCACATTTCGGCAAGTGAAATAGCAGCTTTCCTGAATTCTCATCAAGGAAAAGGGAACATTACAATTGAACACTTTGTGACTCTAATTGAAAATTATAAAAAGGTTGTTTTCAAAATCCATTAAAGGATACTTTTCAAACGTTATTTCTGAAATTCAGCATTTCAACCTTAGATCTGCGAACTCTTCTCTTTAGTCTAATGTGGATGAATTTATGAGGAAAAGAATAAGCTAATGAAGCCTCTCTACTCTGTGAAGTGATTGTGATAATGCATTCAGTTTCCCATAATGCCAGAAAGGCACAGCAAATTACTGCAGCTGCTCCATCGATGGTGGTTTTGTTTTTCCTAATTAGTAGCTTCTTTTGTATTCTCACCAGAACACATGTGACTCTCATGAACTTTTTTGTTGTCATATTTCTCAAGTTGTGAGGTATTACAGGTACATGTGAAGTTATTTTTATTGTGGCACAAGTGCTGGATACATTAACACACATTTTAAAAGACTGGTAGGAACAAAATGGATGTGTTCTGCAGTATCCAAGTTTAGCTCTTGCATTGCCCAAATTAGAAGCTTTAATCAAAAACATAATAAGCTTTTGTGTATTTTGCACATGAACATATGCCTGAGCCAAAAGAAAGAAGTGCAAAAGAACCCACGATTTTGTTATTGGGGGCTTGGTTGTTGAAGCAAACAGATCTAGGATGAAGCAATATATATTGTGTTTTATCTGTGAACCATATGGGTTGCATGTAGCCATGGTGGCCAGAGGAGCATCACAGGAAACACAGATCCATCATGTTGAGACTCTGGTTGGAGACAGTTTGTATGAGGTTCTTTCTGTCAGTAGCTTCCTACCTACTGTAGCTCTCACCAATTAGATGAACTTAGAGAAATTAACTTTTGGGATTATGTAACATAAAATTTCCTTGAAAAGCATGTTTGAAAATTAAAAGCACAGTTGTGCATGACATATTTAATTATTCCAAATTCAGACTCTATTGTTTCAAACCCTGCTTCTGCCTTTGGGTGAATCAGTAGGTCCTACTTTGTAGATCTGAATGCTGAGATTTACCTAACATCAATTTCTGGATGCCGAGTGAGCCTCCTCTTACTGAGTAAGGGGATAGTTGTCATTAACCCAAAAGTCCAATTCCAAAGTCTCATCTGAGACAAGGCAAGTCCCTTCTGCCTATGAGACTGTAAAATCAAAAGCAAGTTAGTTACTTCCAAGATACAGTGGGGGTACAGGCATTGAACAAATGCTCCCATTCCAAATGGGAGAAATTGACCAAAATGAAGGGGCTACAGACCCCAAGCAAGTCTGAAATCCAGTGGGGCAGTCAAGTCTTAAAGCTCCAAAATTACATCCTTTGACTCCATATCTCACATCCAGGTCATGCTGATGCAAGAGGTGGCCTCTCATGTCCTTGGGCAGCTCCACTCTTGTGGCTTTGTAAGGTACAGTGCCCCCCCAACTCCCAGCTGCTTTCATGGGCTGGCGTTAAGTGTCTGTGGCTTTTCTGGGCACACAGTGCAAGCTGTCAGTGGATCTACCATTCTGAGGTCTGGAGGACGGATGGTGGCCATCTTCTCACAGCTCCACTAGGCAGTTCCCCGGTGGGAACTGCTCGGACCCCACATTTCCCTTCTGTACTGTTCTAGCAGAGGTTCTTCATGACGGTTCCACCCCTGCAGCAAACTTCTACCTGGACATCCAGGTGTTTCCACACATCCTCTGAAATCTAAGCAGAGGTTCCCAAACCTCAATTATTGACTTCTGTGCACCCACAGGTCCACTATCATGTGTAAGCTGCCAATGCTTGGGGGTTGCATCCTCTGAAGCAACAGCCTGAGCTCTATGTTGGCCTCTTTTAGCCACAGCTGGGACACAAAGCACCAAGTCCCAAGACTGCACAAAGCAGAAAGGCACTGGGCTAAGCCCATTAAACCATTTTTTCCTCCTAGGCCTCCAGGCCTGTGATGGGAAGGGCTGCTGTGAAGACCTCTGACATGTCCTGGAGACATTTTCCCCATTGTCTTGAGATTAACATTTGGCTTCTCATTACTTATGCAAATCTCTGCAGCTGGCTTAAATTTCTCCTCAGAAAAATTGGTTTTTCTTTTCTATTGCATCGTCAGGCAGCAAATTTTCCAAACTCTCATGCTCTGTTTCCCTTTTAAACATAAGTTCCAGTTCCAAACCATCTCTTTGTAAGTGCCTGGCCAATATGGTGAAACCCCATTTCTACTGAAAATACAAAAATTAGCCAATTGTGGTGGCACATGCCTGTAGCTCCAGCTACTCAGGAGGCTGAGGCAAGAGAATCGCTTTGACCAGGGAGGGGGAGGTTGCAGTGAGTCAAGAATGCACCACTCTGCACTCCAGCCTGGGCTACGAAGTGAGACTCTGTTTCAAAAAAAAAAAAAAATCTTGCATTTTCTCTGACATTAATAGGCATGCAAAACATGTTAGTTTTTTCTTCTCTGTTTTCCTTTTGTCCTTATTGTGAGAGGTAGGGAGATATGGAGAGAGATGGGGTGAAGTTGGCACAATGTGAAGATAAAAGTGAAAGACAGTAACAGTATTTCACTAAAATGTTTTCCTTAGCTTTTGAAAACTGTTAAGATTTATCCCACTCTACTCCTCAAGTCTTCCAAGCTAGACATGTCTATAGGAATGTTTGTGTTGTGTTACTCTGTATCTCCCTTTGGTTGAGTATAGGAGTAAATAGAAGTTGATGTTACTTTTAGATCAAGCTATTTCTGAGAATCTGAATGTGATCATCATGCCTCTCTGTATCTTTCTTCTCCTACCTGTCCATCACTCTCATGCTTGCTTTCCAATTCTTTTCCTTTTTTTCTCTTAGCAATTTGGGATCAGAAATGATTCTAAGTAAACTTTAGATCTTGCTCTTTTGTGTTGGAATCAAGGGAATGCAGGATTTTATTTTGAATAATATTGAAGGAAGTGTGGGTTACCTAATATATCACTTTTATAATATTAAAGCTTTTGATATTATTTTTAATTATAGCAGTTACTGATAATAATTATTGAAAATAATTATTTTCAATTATTTGACTAAAAACATTTTAATTTCACTTTTTAAAATTCTACTTTAAGTTCTGGGGTACACGTGCAGAATGTTCAGGTTTGTTACATAGGTATACACGTGCCATGGTAGATTGCTGCACTCATCAAGCTGTCATCTACATTAGGTGTTTCTCTTAAACTCATAAAAATTTTCTAAATGACTCTTCTAGATCAGAAGGCATGAATAGTTTTCAGTCACACAGGACTGGTGATTCCACAAATGAAGTTCTGAATAGGTTTTAAATTACTTATTTCTTATATGGTTATGAAATGGATTATGGTTTTCAGTTTTTCAAAACTGACATTGCAAGATGAAACAATTAGTGAGAATGTTTGCTTTTTGTGACTGAGGAAGGACAGTAATGGCTAATAATTAATTAGACTAATGAGACACCATTTAAGAGTACTTTTTTGAGGTACTCTAATTTCTTATCTCAACTTGAAAATGTAAAAAAAAAGATGAGACATTTGGGATTTCTTTTTTTGCTGTTGGGCCAATATGTTTGTTATTTATTGCTGCAGTAATGAATTATCACAAACCTAGTGGCTTAAAACAACAGTTTTACAGTTCTGGAGGTCATAAGTCTAAAATGGGATCACAGGACCCATTGCAAAGTGTTCTTCCTGGAAGCTCTAGGGGAAAATGTGTTTCCTTGCCTATTTCAGCTTTTAGAAGCTCCCTGCATTCCTTGGCTCATGGCCCCTTCCTCTATCTTCAAACTCAGCAACATAACATCTGTACTCCTCTCAGATCTCTGCTTCTGTTGTCCCCTTCTTTCTTTTTTCTTCTGCCTCTCCCTTTCACTTATAAGAACACTTGTGATTACATTGAACTCACCTGGATAAGCCAGGATAACATCTCATAGCAAGATTCTTAACTTAATTACATTTGCCCAATCTTAATTTCTTTTACTGTGTAAGGTAACATATGCACAGATTCTGAGGATTAGGTCATGAACATCTTTGATGGGCCAATATTCAGCCTACCATGGCAGTATCAGAATTCTGAAATCTTTGAAGTAAAAGGGAAAAAAATTAATGAAAGCCTCTAGGAATCAAGGTCATAAAAGGCAATCAAATATTGAAAAATGGGCACGATGAGAACTGACCGATGAATACCAGCAATAAATAATATGTCACAATGCAGCAGCAAATATTTCAGATATATAACAAGGACATCCATGCAAAGGTATTTTTCACAGCTTAACAACAGCATACAAAAGGAATAGAAAATAAGTAATAGAGTGAGAGATGGATGGGGTCAAGAAATACTTGTCAGAAAGGTGATGATTTAGAAAGTATATGGCCATTACTGTGAGAATAACAGAGTGGCACTTTTTTATTCTGAGTTTTCACTGGTGATCAGATAGTTGACCTCATGAGACAAAAAGAAGTCAGGGATTACTGTAAAAATATGGTATTGGGATTCATCTTTTTAAGCAAAAATTTTGCCATCTTCTGAAGTGGAAAGGTAAAAAGTCAAATAGTCTGATGTAGGTATAAAAGCTTAATTTTTATTTTGGAAATCATAATTTATATCTATAAATCCTATTTAAATGTACACGAATTTGTTGTCCAAAAGATATGCACATATTAGAAAATCATAACTTTTTCATTGGTAATAATCAAAATGATGAATTCTTGTCTCTCTCTCCATCTGCCCCCATCCCATCCCCACCTTCTCTCCATTCTGTTAGCTGGCTTTAGTTCAGGCCTTCTTTTCCTATTTCCTGGATTATTCTTTTAGTCTAACTTGTCTCTAGATTTTTATCTACCCCTCTCTGATCTACTTTATATTATGCTGTTATATTAATTAATTATGTCATTCCATGCTTAAAAACCTTTAATTTATTGCTGGAGAATAAACTTTACACCTTTTGGCCTGACATTGAAGCCCTTCTAAAATTAGTTGCCCTGATATGAATGAGTGACGTGCTTCAGGGGAAGAGGTGAGGAGTTGGGAGACCTTGGCTGCTGCCCAATTCTACTGCTTACCAAACTGTGAACTTGGGCAAAGCAATTAGCTTCCATGAGCCAGAGCTACTTCATCTTGAAATTGTAGAGTATCATAATGCCTGGATTAAAAGGTTGTTAAGGGAATCATATTTTTAAAACAATGACTATGAAAGCACTTTAACTGGACAACAAAATGTTATCCTTATTCTTGTTTGTGATTATTCTTCCCATCTTTTCCTCCATTGAAAGTCCTCATGCACTGTCTACTCTGGAGTATTTAATATTCTTCACAAATAGCCCACATTTTACTTTTTTGTATTAGTTTTCTATTGCTGCTGCAACTGCAGTACACACAAATTTGGGGGCTTAAAACTATGCAAATTTATTATCTTATAATTCTAGAGGTCAGAAGTGGAAAACGGACCTCAGTAGGCTAAAATCAAGGTGTTGGCAGAGCTGTGTTTCTTCTGGATGTGCTGTGGGGAATTTGTCTGTTTGCATTTTCTGGCATCTAGAGGCTGCCCACATTCCAGCAATTGCATCACTCTGACCTCTGCCTTTGTTCTGCTGTCTTCTTCTCTGACTCACACTCCTGTCTCCCTCCTAGAAGAACTATCCTGACCGTGACCATGTTTAGGGCCCACTTAGATAATCCAGGATAATTTCCCCATCTCAATTCCCTTAATTTAATCACTCTTCAAAGTCCCTTTTGCCCAGTAAGATAATGTAGGGGTTAAGATATAGACACTTCCAGGGACCAATTTTTTTGCCTACCACATTTTGCTGAGTTTCTCCTTCCACCTTGGGTTTGCTACTCCCAAAGCACAAGTGCACATCCTACTTAAGTGTCTTCTTTGCCACAAACCTTTCCAGTTACTCCCAACTGGAAAAAAATCTCTTTCCTTAGTAAACTCTCTGTGGTAGGAGAAACATTTTTAAGGTGGCCACGTGTTTCCTCTACCAATCTTCAACTGGATATTTTGAATGTTGCTTTCTTAGCTACTCTCCACTTCTCAGATCTGTGAAGACAGGTGCTGACGAGGGACCCAAGGGGAGGGCAGATGATGAATGAAAGACTTTATTGTTTTAGAGCTCAGAGAGAAATCCTCCCATTGCTTTTCACAGCACCATGAAGGAACAAAATAAAGGGTTTTAATTAGTTGGCTATAAGCAGCTTCTTGGACTTTCTTAAGTGATTTTGAGAAAAGAGACAAGCAAGAAAGAACAAGCCTAGCAGTTACCTGTTCTTCCACGAAGCTCTGCCTAAGGATTAGGATGCTTAGGTTCCATCATAAACTTGACTGACAAGAGCCAAAAGTGTTTTAGGGTAAGACTGAGTCAACTGGTTCACAGGTATTAAGCTTAGAAAAATAAGAAATTTTTTTCATTGGACTGGAAGAATGGAAGCATAGTCTGTTTCTCTTAGACATAAATAACAAATAATGCATAATGCATATATATTTTGTTTTTAGGATCACACATTTTTTTTTCTAGCTAAATCCCAATATCTTTTAGCATTAGAATTTAAGGCTAACATAATTGTGACTAAAATTATAGTTTAGCCATAGAAAGATGTTAGCAGGATTCTTTCTTCTTCTTTAAAGAAATAGTTATCTAAAAAGATTTTATTCATAGTTCACAGGTTGGGCTTTAAAAAAATGGAGATAATTTTTAATTTTAAAAAAAACTGGATATCTTTCTCTACCTGATGATAATTATATAGGTAATACAATACTTACTAAGTCTTTAAAAAGTGATTATGGACAAGGACAGGTGTTTCAATGCTTAAAAAGAAAAACAAAAACAAAACCTCATCTAATAGAATCAGGTTATAAAGTAATCAGAATTCATCAGCAATAAAGTTTAATTCCATGGTACTGTACTGCTATCTGTCAAACATTCTTACAATTAAGAGAAAATATCTCCCAGCGTTTCCATGGTGCTAGAGCATTCCAGTAGAACAGCCAACCCACACAGGGCTGAGGAGCTATAAAATATTAATTCAGTATAAGTATGCATCCGACAATCTTAACATTTATTATAGGTTATAGTAATTTTGCCCTAACAAGTGATTCAGTTAAAATGAACACTGCCAAATATTGGAGAACAGGGTACACCTTCCCACTTTCTCAAAAGACAGGTTTTTTTAAAAAAAGCTTAAGACAATAAGGACCATTTGCACAATAGAGAGCTTTTCATAATCACCATTTATATATCATGAGGGATAAGGAAGAATGAGGGTTGAACAACACCCATTGGAAATGTAGCTGGGGCATGCATGTAGGGGGCAGGGTGGGAGATTTTAGGGGCACAGCTAAAACAAGTTCATTTCCAATAGGCCTTACTTGTCAGGAATCAAAGAACTGATAAAGTGGAAGAAAGAGGCTCTTTCTCCTAACCAATGCCAGAGGAAGAAAATATCTGAAAGGGAAGAAGGGGGCTTGGATCCTGCTTGACCAATCCTAACAGTGGTTCATCAGGGTGCCAGAAATAACACCACTCAGACAGGAACCACACTGCATGTTGAACAAACTAAAAATCGTCATTTCTATTCCCAGTTAGAGAGAGGGCTTCATATAAGGTTTCTGTAAACTAAGCTAGTCCTCCTATGTCAGGACAGGAGTATTCATAACTTGTGAATGGGAAGCTTCTTTCATTATGTATATTTCCCCCTAAAACATTCCCTTTATTTGTTAAAAATATTTATATTATAAGAGGCTGAGATTTACAGTTAATTATTTTTAGAACTAATGAAAAGTCTAACAAATAACGTTTATTACTCACTCTTGTCGCTCAGGCTGGAGTGCAGTGGCACAATCTTGGCTCATTGCAACCTCCACTTCCCAGGTTCAAGCGACTCTCCTGCTTCAGCCTCCTGAGTAGGTGGGATTACAGACATGAATCACCACAACCGGCTAATTTTTGTATTTTTAGTAGAAACAGGGTTTCGTCATGTTGGCCAGGCTGATGTGGAACTCCTGACCTCAGGTGATCTGCCTGCCTCGGCCTCCCAAAGTGCTGGGATTACAGGTGTGAGCCCTTGTAATGTCTTTATGGTAACTCATTTTGGCATTTGTCATTCCTTTAACTATCATAGCTGGCACTTTTATCTGAAGTGCTATAGTGAAGAAAGTCTAGTATAGATTCCAGGGAGCTATAATGTTAACACCAGTGCCTCATTTGCAAAGTATTTGGGAGATGGAAAGGGATTTCTTGTTCAAAAATATTTAAGCCAATATTTTCTCACCCTCTCATCAACGATTGATTTTTTTACTCTTTCTAGTTTTTCAGACACTCATGGCCAGGGTCCGTAGGCATTGTCTTTTAACGAATGAAGAAAATATCAGTACCGAAATATACATGTCTTAAATAAGAAAATAAATACTTCAAACAACAAAATAAAGCCTTCTTTTTACTGTTAAAATGACTACTCCCAACAGAAAAGTGAGCACAGGAATGAATATGTAATTAACAATAATTTAATTATGAAAACAATATTATAATTGTTAATAAGACCTAACATTTACCAGTTTTTATTACTATTTTATTTTATTTTTATGAGAACCCCAAGGAGGAGGCTCTACTATTATTATTCTTGTTTTGCAGAGAATTTCTCTAACTTATCTAATATGACACAACTCTATGCAGAGAAACAAAATGCAAATAAACACCATGTGATTTTAGAGTCCAGGCTTTCACCATTGAAAAGTTCAAACTGATGAATGGAAGGAAGGAAGGAAGAAAGGGAAGAAAGAGAGAAAAAGAAGAGAATAATGGTCTACTCCTTTTACCTACCAAGTTGGCAGCTTTTGATTTTATTGTGGTTTTTAAAGATTAATTCTCAATGTTAGTGAAGGCTGGAGGAAACTTGAACTCATAGTAATTGTGGGACTATTAATGATACCATCTAACTCCCTTGCTAAAGCAGTTAACTCAGGAAGGAGCACATGACCCAAATTCATCCATCGTGAAGTTTAGGCCTTTTGTTTGAGAATTGGGGAAAATGTGTTTTATTTTCTGAGCCTCAAGGAGTAAAAGTGTACTTCTAAGAGTAATTTGCAGCCCATTTCATATCTGTGAGGCTCATAGCACTGTAGGCAGAGCAGGAGACCAAAACAAGCAGGGTTCTTGGTGGCATTGTTGAGCTACTGGAGAAAACCAATTCTGTGACCTGAATTATTTCTAGACTCTATTTATGAGATACATTAAAAAGGCTTTATTTAAGCCATTCCATTGATTGAGGCTTTTTTTTTCAGTAAATGGTAACTGAAGACACTGTGATTGATATGCACATCAAAAGCCTTAGCATTTTGAATTTGATTTGACTAAACAATTTCAGCACAAGGATTTTATAATAATGATATAATCAGGAGCAATGTGCAATGATAAAGCCATAAGAATGTAGCACTTTATTCTATAGGATAAAACAGTATGAAGGAAAACACAATCAAATTACTTTGTTTTAAATAGCAAAACATTGGGAAACAAACCTAATTTTCCAACAATAGAGGATTGATTGATAAATTATGGTACATTAATAGAATAAAATAGTATGGTGACACAATATTATAATGCCACAGGCAGTTTCCTAACACAGAAATATTTACAATATATTTAATTGAAAAAGGCAGGTTAAAAACATATACATGACTGGGTGTGGTGGCTCACACTTGTAATCCCAGCACCCCATCTCTACAAAAATAGAAAAAAAAAGCTGGGCATGGTTGTATATGCCTGTAGTCCCAGCTACTCAGGAGGCTAAGGCGGGAGAATTGCTTGAATACAGTAGGCAGAAGCTGCAATGAGCCAAGATCACTCCACTGCACTCTGGTCTGGGTGACAGAGTGAGACTCTGTCTCAAAAATAAAATAAAATAAAATAAAATAAAATAAAATAAACATATGTTTGCTTTTGTGTTTATATGTGAAAGCATATAGATAATATTGAGCTGTTTAAATACTGTATACTATCAAAATATTAAATATATTAAACTAATTTAATTAAATAGATTAAATCAATATTTTATTAAACACATATATATGCACATACATGTGTATTAAAGAAGTATAAAGCTCTTAAAATATTATTTCTGAAGGTGGGATATTATAGGTAATTTTAATTTTTTATTTATATTTTTTCAATATTTAAGGATATACATTTTTGTCAAATGATAATGAAGGCTACTGCCGAATAACTATAATTTTTCTCAACTTGAAGTGCACAACGTTTGAGACCTTAACAAGAGTTTATAATATTTCTATGCGTTCCTCTAATGCATGAACACCTAACACCACTTTCAGGGAAGCCCTCAGTGCCTGTTGCTTGCAGAAGCAGAAAAGTTCTCACTGCCTGGAGATTCAAGGTTGCAGTCAGAGCTGATCCTCTAACCTCTCCCCTGGCTCCTCTGCTCATCTTTAAGCACGTTGTGATTTTTTTCCCTTTTCCTTGAGACTTAGCTCTACAATTTTATTTATTGTTCCTCCCCCTGCAATTTTGTCACCTCAGTCACACCTTTACAGTATTATTTCTTTTTATTTCACTCCCATCTTCACCATTTTTCGACTTCATAAGCTTTCTGTAGGCACCTTTATGTCTTTTCCCCTGCTTTACCTAATTATTCTTTTGTTAATTCCTTCATTTATTGTTTTACTTTTTCATTCACTTATTTTTTCACTTATTAAGCTATGTCCCCTGCAAAAATTCATCCATCTTTCCATCCATCCATCCATCCATCCATCCATCCATCCATCCAGGCATTCATCCCTTCCTCCCTTAATAGTCTCCAGCATGGGTCAGATGCTGATAGGCACAACACAACCCATAGAGAGCAAATATACAACATGCCTAATTCTTTCTTACACTATTGACTAGAGGCATCTAAATGAATGGTTGGTATTAAGGAGCAAAAAAAGAGGGCCCAGTAATTAAGTGAGGGCAATAGAAGGGAGAACCAAAGATACATTTCTGGTTAGGCTTTTACAGCAAATTTGCCTTTCTCCTTTCCTCTTCAGACAAAATAAGCTTTTAAGCTTTCATCTTAGCCAAGCATATATCTCATTAAGTCCTGCCTTGCCTCTCTCAGACACTCAATTCTCTGTTTTCGTTCTCACTTAATGTTAAAGAAAGAGGGAGGTCGAGGCAGGTGGATTACCTGAGATCGGGAGTTCAAGACCAGCCTGACCTACATGGGGAAAGCTTGTCTCTATTAAAAATACAAAATTAGCCAGGCATGGTGACACATTCCTGTAATCCCAGCTACTCAGGAGGTTGAGGCAGGAGAATCGCTTGAACCCAGGTTGGGGAGGTTGCAGTGAGCTGAGATCACGCCATTGCACTCCAGCCTGGGCAACAACGGCAAAACTCCGTCTCAAAAAAAACAAAAACAAAAACAAAACAAAACAAAACCCAAAAAACAAAAAAACACAAAAAAACAAAAACCAAAGAAGCTTTTTTAGACTTTGTACATAGCCTGTGTATCCACTAGGATGTATATTCCATGAAGGCAGGGATTTTCGTTCATTTAATTAACTTCCATATGCTGAACAAATATTAATTGGATGTTGAATAAAAGAATGCTTTGAATTTTGCACTCAGTCCTCCCTTAAATCAGAAATCAAAAGAACAAACTTTTGCCTTCATCCCTTTTGCTTTTCTCTCCCCTTTTCTTCACTTGAGGTAATTTTGTCTTATGTTGCTGGAGAACAGGGTTTATTCTACAGCAATGGAGTTAGGATGAACTGTGTGCAGACAGCATATATGTGTGGAATCATCTCACATCATCCAGTGCTATACACATTTCAACCCTGCAGTTTTCCCTTAAGTGATGCATATTCTCCTCCTATGGTCTGTTGCTTATATTATGATATATCAATAAATGAAACCAATAAATGTAGCTATCCTTTAGCTGACTTTTAAAAAATTATTCAATTCAATTAAGATGGTTAGTCCTGTAGCTCAGTGCACATACATTTTCACATAGGCCACACCAACTTTTGCTCTTTGGATCACTTACATGAAAGTTGAAGCTACATACAGTGCAGATGGAGTTATATACAGTGCAATTTTGAGCCATTAGCCATCACTTGCACAGATCTATAAATGAGTATTTGTGTTTATTCTCAAAGGGGGATTCCTCAGGGAGTTGGAAAGCCTTCTTGCGAGGTTTGATAGTTCTTTGTTTACCTAAAGCCCTTTTTCAGAGGGTAGGAAAGTCACTATGGTTGAAGTCAGCACATTGGTTCTCACGTGGGCTAAGGCTGCTTAACTAAAGGTTGGTGTGAATGCTGGTGCTCCTCCAGGGATAAAAAGCAGATTATTTAAAGATTTCATTCCTAGAGCTCTGCTTTTATGTGGGCTTCCTCTCAACTTGCAATTGTGGACTCTTCGAATTCTTCATGAATACATTCTTAAAGTCATAGTCCCCATCACATTTTAAAAAAATGTGGATTTGTTTTATTATTTTTTAAAACTAAATATGAATGTTTCTCATTACTGGAATAATTCATATGCATGAATAAAATTTATGAAATGTAGAAGGTCATAAAAAGGAAATTAAACTATCCACAATTCCACTATATGCAGATAACTCTTTATTAAAATTTTGATATATTTAAGTCTTTTTCAATGACTACACATATGTGTATATTCTTTTTATAAAAATAGAATAATTTCTTGTGACCTGAAGTCAGTCACTTAATATATCTTAAACAGTTTTACTTGTTAGTAATATTTTTTGGAATTTTATATTTTAAGGTTGCATAATATAGCATTGTATTCATGTGTCGTAATTTATTTATTTTTCCTTTGTCAGGCACTGATTTTCAGCCACCCTAAATCATCCTAAAAGATAAATCTTTGCAATGAACCGTAATAATTCCTTTGGGATAAATTTCAAGATCTGGTATTTCTGGGACAAACGTGGTACACATATTTTCAAGGCTTTTATATGTATAGTCCAATTTTTCCATACACGGAAATAATTTATTGCTTCACCCACTGTGCCTAACTGCATGCTTCTCTGTACAGCCTCAGTGCAGCTATTTTTTCCTTCCTCCTTACATAATTTGAAGAGGATTTACCCTACCTTGGTGCCAAGGATGGCCCTGAATACTTTAAGCCAACCTCCCTTTCTACAGTGATTGATCCAGGCACGAGTGTTTAACACAGACCTAATCCAATTGGAAGGTGCTATTTCCCTGGATGTGATGATTAGTTAAGAATTGGTCACATGACCTAAATTTATCCAATCAGAATGGATGTCAGGAGTGTACTGGTTGAGAAAAGTGGCACACTTTTTCCCAATGACGTGCTAAGAAGCTGACTCCTGGAATTACTGGAGCTGGCCATTTTGCCTCCATAATGGTAGCCACCTTAAGCACAATGCAGACAGATAGAACAGATCTCAAGTATTAGAACTGGAGCTGGATCACTGATTAAATCATGCCTAAAAACAAATCTACTTCTGAATTTGAAAAATTTTGAGAGTCCACTCATTTTTCATGAAGTTAATTTGAAGTGATTTTGTTATTCGCGACCAAAAACATTTTAACTAGTAAATTTGTGTCCTCTTTTAAATAAAATATTTTTGCTAAAATACAGGCAAAAATATAGTTTATTGCTGTTTTAGTTTATATTTATTTATGTATAAGAATGATTTTTTAAATATATTTAATATTGACCATTTGGTATTCCTTCTTTATGAATGACTTTGTATTCTATAAATATTTTTTAAAATTGTATCTTCACGTGTTGCTTCTTACAGAATTAAAAGGAAGAAACTTGTAGTCAGACTCACTGGAACATTTTCCATGTTGGTTACTTGTTTTATAATTTTGAATATTATTTTAACATATTCAGAAAAATATAGATTTTATATATTAAATGTATCACTTTGTCTTTCATAGACTCTATCTTGACTCATATTCTTTGCCATTCTAAAGCCAGAGAGATAGTAATTTATATTTTCCTCTAGTTCTGTATATTTGTGCTTATCTTCACATTTAAATTTTTCATTAATTTGAAAATTATTTTGGTGCATTGTGTATGATAAGGCTAAACTGTACTTTCTTCCAAATAGTGACAGCAACTAAATATTTGAGGCAAATAATCTTCAAATATAAAAATACCAGTACACCATTTGTTGTTTTGTTTTTCTTAATTTCCTCCCTGGAAAGTAGGAAAAGTTTTCCTTATTGGTTTTTTATTCAAGGTGTGATTTTAAAAAATCCATTTTTTATAAGCAACTTTTATTCTGAATTGTATTTTTGGCCCATGTGGGGGTGTTGGTGCTATGACTAAGATTAGATGTTTCTATGGCTGCAGATTACTTTTTTTTTAAGAGACAGGAACTTGCCTTTATCTTTCAAGTCCTATACAAAAGGCCTAGCAACTGGTTCACTGTGTCCTATAAATACATTTTACCGACACTTTGTAGTGGATATTCAAACAGGAAGTGGAGAACCAGGAACTAGAAAAAAATAGTCGTCCTAAATCTGCTGTTCAGAGATTAACACCAACAAAAAGGACCATGACAGTTCTTTACTTTTTCTTTGAATTGCAATCTTTTATGTTCCAACCACATAGAGATGGGAAAAGAAGTTTTAGGCCTTATGGGGAATTTTCTGATGAAAAGTTTTTAGAGGACTTTGGTACAGAGCTGCTTAATGAAGTGAAAAAAGATTTAGGCCGTTTCTGAAGGCCTGCAGTGAAAACAAAAGCGTCACAGTGATTTAAAAGTTGGGGGCATTTTAGCAGATTTATATAAGGGCTGATACTGTCCCATTATTGCAGGATGATCTCATTCTAAGTGGACTGAATGGGGTACTGATTCTGTTTTGGATCGGTAGGCCTGTGTGGTGAGTGGACTCTACTGTGTGTTCTTCAGAGTGTAAGGGTCTTTATGGAAATGATGGTTTAATTTAAATGTGATAGAATAAATAGAAAATAAAAATTGTCAAAAGAGGCCATGGAATGCTGGAAAGCTTTTATACATATTTATAATGTCCTCTAATGCCTACATGGCATGAAGAAATAGAACTAGGAGGAGTGAGTGTACTCTGCTATGTGCTCTTCAGAGTGTAGGGGTCTTTATGGAAATGATGATTTAATTTAAATGTGACAGAATAAGTAGAAATTGTCAAAAGAGGCTGTGGAATGCTGGAAAGCCTTCATACATATTTATAATGTCGTCTAATGAGTACATGGCATGAAGAAATAAAAATAGGAGAAGTGAGTAGTGGTTACTCCAATTGATTTTTGCTTCTAAATATCATTTCCATCTATCTTACCTATTCACATATATTACTACTGCTTTACTGTGGACCAGGGATTGGCAAACCTTTTCTGAAAAGGGCCAAATACTAAATATTTTAGGTTTTACAGGCAAAAGGACCAAATACTAAATATTTTAGGTTTTATAGGCCATATGGTCTCTGTTGCAACTCAACTCTGCTGTTATAGTATGATTACAACCTAGACAATATGTTAACAAACTGTTGTGGCTGTGTTCTAATAATACTTTATTTGCAAAAACAGGTGGTGGGCCTGGTTAGGCCTGTGAGCTATGGAATGCTGTCTCCTGACTGAGACCTGTGACATATCTCACCAGGAGTTTTGTAATGGCTTCTCTTATTTATGATGAGTTCACTTCATTTCAGTTCCATAATCATTTATTGTTTTAGGCATTCACAATGCAAGCGTCCTGTCCTTGAAGAAGTCCAGAGAAAACATAGATGTGAAAGCCCACAACATGAAAGGAATGAGGTAGGGTTGCTCTCTTTATTGCTGGCAGGTTGGCTTTCTAAAAGAGATTATCATTTGTCTCTTCTGCTAAAACTCATTTAGTTGTACCTTGTGCCATCATCACAACTTTTTAGTGAGGCAAGTTTGTCTTTCATTATTTGATGATCTTACCTATAACCATCTTCCTAAACTCATCTTTTCCATTTTTCTACTTCCACACCTTAAGTTCTAACCACCACAAAACATAGTACTAGCTACAGAACAACATACACCATCATGCTCTTTTACACTCTGTGCTTTTGCATATGCTGTCTTGGAATGACCTCCCTTTGTTATTCCCACACCCAACAAAAGGAAGAATTTTCTAACCAAGTTTCTGAGGATTGTAATGGACTACTTCGTTGGGTGGAGGAGAGGGAGTTATGGGGAGTTCTTTCTCACTTGAAGGTATTCAAGCAGGGATTGGCCAAATACTTGGCAGATTTATCAATGTTGTTAGAGCCTTGCCCTTTAGCAGGCCCTGAAACCAACCCTGGCTGCTACAGGTGTTGGCTGCTAATGACACACACCTGTAGTTTTTTTCTGAGGATTTTCCTAAGCTGATAGGAGCCACCTTCCATGGAGATGCCTTTAGCCCTCTCCCCTCTTTCTCCCTTTATGCTTTCCCTTAACTCCAGGCAGCCAATGACTGCCTGATGTGGGGGTGTAACAGCCCAGTAACCTTGCTGTTGGAAAGACCAGCTCTGATATAAAAGCCCCCCAGAGGACCAGGCTATGACTGAAATTCTCCTGAAACCACATGTATGCCTAATTTCTTCCTCTGTCCTGTCCTGCTTCACACCCTTGCAGGTTTCTTCTGAGAACATTTTTTTAATGAATCACTTATAAAAGAATCTTAGAAGAGCAGTAAGATTAAATGACTTTTAAGATTTCATATTCATCTACATGATTCTGAGTATGAAAAGAAGACATTGCATGGTTGAGTTAAAAATATGAATTTTGAAATCAAACAGAATGGGCTTCAATCCTATCTGTATTACTTACTGGGCCACTTAGGTAATTTTAGCAGTCTCTAATTCTCAATGTTCTCATCCATAATCTTTGGAAAATAACAGTATCTACCTCAAAGAGTTGTGAGGATTAAAAGAGATAATGCATATACGTTTAGCAATGTCTGGCCACAAAATATGTCCAATAACATTTAATACTTTTATGATCATCATCGTCATTATTATATTTTTCCAAATAGAAAATACAAAGGTGCTATTTTTTATTTGTTTTAATGCAATAAGAAAATTGTCTGGGTAAAGTAACAGGAACTGTGAAAAATGCATGTTTGCATTTTGTTGTGTTTGATGAATATATTTGGTTTCCCCACTGAGGACAGTCTTGTCTATGTACTTTTAGCCAAGTTCATAGCATATGTTTATTAAATATTTATTTCTAAATATAAAGACATATTGGATTGAAAAGGGATTTAAATTCTTGAGTTGTCAGCAAACGATGAGCAAAAGATTAAACTAAACATAATTGAATTTAAGAAGGGAAAAAATCCATGATTTCTGCAAAAAGTGGGGCATTGTAATATGTCTAGTCTTGTTATGCCACACATATGTGACCCATGCAATATAGACTTTGCCATAGTCTAGAAATTACACTCCCCTTCACTACCCAAATAACAAGTCTGATTCTCAAATACACTTGAAATCAGAAGTCCTGCCATTTTACCAGGTTCCCAACTCTAATCATGTCCTAGAATTCTTGAGGAACATGTTCACTTCACATATTCCACAAAGCTGTCTGGATGTAGTTTGCTGTTTCACCCAGCTTTCTGGCTGTGGGCCTTTGCTCCAATGTTCTGCAAGTTACTTACTGGGGTCTTGGGAATGGTTCTTCCTATGCCACTACTCTCCTCTAAACTACTTTACTGCAAGTGGGGACACAATTTCATTCCTTAATTTCCCACTGCATAATTGAGCCTGAACTGCAATGTCCATCTCAGGTTACTAAAGATTTATGGATGGGCAAAGAAGAATGAACAGTTAGGGCAGATTGCATTTTCCTAAGATGGCCACACCATCCTACATGTTCTTCATGTGATGTGATTGTATTAGTTTTTTATTGCTGAATAACAATTTACCAAAAATTTAGTGGTTTCAATAATACCCATTTATTATCTCTCACAGTTTCTGTTGATCAGAATCTAGGCATGCCTTAGCTGGGTTTTCTGCTTCAGGATCTCACCAGGCAATAATCAAGGCATTACCTGGACTACATTCTCATTTGGAGGTTTTGGATGGAAAGAAGTCACTTCCAAGCTTGCTCAGGTTTTTCCCTCTATAACTTTCAACTCTAGGCCTGAGCCTGTCAGTTCCTAAAAGCCACCTAGTTACTTGACATATGAACCTATCTACAGGCAGTTTACATCAAAGCAACTTGTTTCTTGAAGGCCAGGAGAACTTTCCTTTCCAGTCTATCAAGATGAGTCTTATATGGCATATCATCCTGGCAGTGACATCACATCATCTTTGCTATATAACATACAAGTCTGCTTAGGCTGTCATAACAAAATACCATAGATTGAGTGACTTTATGACAGAAATTTATTTTCTCACAGTTCTGGAGGCCAGAAGTCCAAGATCAGGGTGGCACTATGGTTGGTTTCCGGTAAGGGCTCTCTTCCTGGCTTTCAGACTGCTACATTTTTGCAGTATTATCATTCCTTGGAGACACAAAGAGAGAAAGAAATAGAGATTTCCAGTGTTCTTATAAGTACACTAATCTCATAATGAGTCTCCAACCTCATGATCTAATCATCCCCAATGGACCCGCCTTCAAATACCATCACATTGGGGGTTAGGGTTTCAACATATGAATTTTGAGTGAACAAAAAGATTCATTCCATAAAACATAGCCCAATTAAGGGTGCAGCATAACACCACATTTATCTCATAACATAATCTAATCAAGGTTTTTGCCATACTTTACAGTTTAGAGGCAAGTCTCTGGTTCTACTTTCAAGGAGAATGAATTACATAAGTGTGTGTCTTGGTGCAGTCACCTTAAAGTGTATTTGCTATAGTAATGTTTACACACTCTTCCATCAAGAGGTGGGGGCCGGTATGTTTCTTTCTGTTGAATGAATCCTTCTTTTTGACTTGCTTCTGTTATGTAGGATGCAGTGGAAATGATGCTTTGTGACTTCTGAAGTTAGGTCAAAGGAGGTGGTATAATCCTTTACTCCCCTCATCTCAAACTCTTTCTTTCATTCTTTATCTGTTTCAGGACATATGTCCTTGGAATCATGAGCTGCTGTGAAAAAAGCCTATGACCCTGAAGCCACTATGTTGGAGAGACTTAATGGAAAGGCCCATTTGGAGAGGAGAGGCCATCAGTCAGCAGCAGGCATCAACTACCTGACGTAGGAGGGTAGCTGTCTTTAGATGATTGCACTTCCTCATCTTTGAGTCTTCCATCTGAGACCGCAGACATTATAAGGCATAGAAAAGCCACCTCTGTTGTACCCTGTTGGACTTCTTAATCCATAAAACCTAAGAGCAAAATAAATGGCTGCTTTATATTATACATGTTTATTAGTGTGAGAGCAATCTGTTATGTGACCATAGTAACTGAAGCAACAATGAAGAAAATAATTTAAAACTAGCTGATCTACTATATATAATGGTTCCCAGACTCATATACTAAGACTCTCCATAAGAAGTCTTCTACTGGCCATCTGTCTCCTTAGGGTCTGGCTTTCTACCATGTTGTAAAGACTGCTCTACTGCTCAGTTGGAATATCTTGAAGAGATCTTGCCACTTCCTATTTGAATTCAGGCCCTCAGAAAGGAAAAACAGCATCCTAAAGAAGAAAAAAATTCTAGATATTTGAAATATCACTGGCAATGAATACTTAGCCAATGACAGTCCATGGAAAGTGCCTGAGCACCTTAATAATTCACAGCTTTTCATGCCATATGGGTTCCTTGCTTATTTTTACCTAGCCAAACTATGTTTTAAATGGTCTTATCCTAAAGTGAAAATGTGGTCTTCTCTTAGAGATGAGTAGAATCTTTAATGTTTAGAGAAATAGAAAAGCTATTGACTGCTTTAAAAATGGCATGTTTTTTCATTTTTCAAAAATATTAAGGTCAATGCTCAAACATAAAACCTAATGATTTCTATTCTATTCAAGAGGGTGGATTTGGAAGAGGTCAAGAGACCATTTCACTTTAAGGCACATTGCTTTTCTTGCTATCAATCTAAGGGTGGGTGACAGGAAGAGATGAGATGTTCAAAAGAGACTTACCCTATTCTATATTAAAGAAAGTAAGAGATGTGAATGGAGCAGTATCCCAAAATTAAGGGGAAGCTGCTGGTTTTGTTGTCATAAAATAAGAGGAATGAAATTCAGCAAACAATCCACATTCTTCAACTAAATTATTCCTGAAGGGCATTTGCTTTTTAAAGCTTTAAACGTCAAATATAGTTTTCTGGGAGTTTTTCTTCATTTTTTTAGTAATGGATTGTCACCTTGTCATCTGTCTCTCAGACCACTCTTCTTTAGTTGTTTGTGAAACCAGAGAAAGTATCACTTAAATTATTTGTCCTTGTGTATCTTATTTTCAAAAGCAGGATTCCAGGGGCAGTTGGGAGATAAAAGAAAAAAAATCTATGTCTCTTATGTTCTATTAAATCACTGGATCACTTGTTTTTGTCAACAATAACACCATCTGGTCTGTTAAAAATTGATTTAATAAATATGCTATGTGACATCAACTGCCCAGACAGATTTGCTCAAGGGACTAATGCCCAGAGTTTGAGAATCTTTGCAGGACTCATTAGTATACATTTGATGGAGGAATGCCCTCTGAATTCCAGGTGCCCATAGGGGATTTGCATATCATGGAGCTGAGGGGTTGTCCTCAGAGAATTACAGTCTGATCCTTTTCCTTAATATTTGTTCCCCTGTAGGGTCACTTGTCAGCCTCCTTTGCTTTTGAAGAGGGTGAGTCATTTTTTTTTCTTTTTTTCTGGAGACGGGGTCTTGCTTTGTCACCCAGGCTGAAGGGGAGTGGTGCAATCACGGCTCACTGCCGTGATTCAAAATAATATTTTGACCTCTGAGGGCTCAAGTAATCCTCCCACCTCAGCCTCTTGAGCAGCTGAAGTCACAGGTGTGTGCCACCACTCCTGGATCATTTATTTTTATTCTTATTTTTTTGTAGACAGGGTCTCTCTATGTTGCCCAGGCTGAGTCATTTTGATTAAACATGCAGGTCTCTGCTTTAGAGACACCTCTGCATTTTTTTTTTGTTGGGAAAACTATCATCCTGAAGATTGTTGATTCTATCATTTATCCAAAAAAATGAGATTCTGATTAGTCCAAACACAGAAGTCCTTGCAGTAACAGCAGGGTCGTGACCTGCATCACAATAAAAATAGCATTCAATATACCTGCTGCAGATAATTTCTAGCAAAGAATTTGTACTTTATAATCCTATTTTCATTTTATCAGTTTGTCTGTGAATTTTATCAATAGCATTTTAATCCTTCCTACTTTCTAAAGGACTAGAGTTTTGACCAATCTGAAGATCTTTGAGGGAAAGGTTCAAGATTTTTGCTAATACAGAGCTGTTTCAGCATGTTAGCCAGGATTAATCAGCCCTTCACAGGAAATGTTTTCTTATTAAAGAGGAGATCTCACCTGTTTTGGTCACTTACCTTGCAAACAAACTTTCTTTTTCATAGGAGAAAAGCCTGGTGTGATTCCAGGATTTCATTTTCCCTGCTTTCTTTCTTTCCACATGCTTATTTTTTGCTCAAGTTTCAATACGCTACTCACAGTCATCTCTTCATTTATGCCTTTTCTAATTTCTCCAGAGGATTAGTTGTTTCCTCTTAAGTTTCACATGTTTCCATATGAGGAACCAATCTTTATTATAATGCTTAACACAATGTCTAATACAATTATCTCTTTATGTGTTTTTTTTAAATAAATGTGAACCTAAATACTGAGGACTATGTCTCTTTTTCTCACATTTCTATGCATCTAGAATAATAGTGCACGTTTTCTGAATGTTTCTTACATGAAAAAAATTCCTTTGGTGCAAAAGACTCTTGCAGATTATTTGCTTCCTAACACAGAAGTTTTCTTCTTTACAGTGGATTTCCATGCCCTAGTGTGATTCTTTTTGTTTCAGTGTGGTTTGAATTTTTCTGTGTGCATTGTCATTTTCTTATTCAAATATAATTAACTGGCAGCACAGTTAACACTAATAACAAAATGAGTAATTAGTGTGATGTTTGCTAATGATGTTCAGTTTAACTGCCACCCTGCCTTTATTTTTGTTACTAATGGACCTTGTACTTATCATGATTCTCTACTATAAACTCTATCAAGAGAAGTATACCAGAAGAGCAGGCATATACGCCTATACTTTTTACCCAGAGGGAAGGACTAGACTAAGGTTGCACATAGTCTTTTGATGTTCTGTACTGCATTGTATTCTCATCAATATTGTAGACATAAAGTCTGTTCTCGTCAAGAAATAATGCAGCAATGGTCTTATGTAGCAATCAAGCATCTCATTAAATTCTGTAGACAATTCTTCAGCAATCAGATGTTTAAAAGAATTTAGGTCTATGTAAAAGATATCAGACACTTTTTACCTCTTATTTTTTTCTCTGTTGCTTCAAATATAGATCTCAAATACAAAGTAATGTACTTTTAAAAAAAGGATTAATGAGATTTAGGGCAAATCTATTGCTAAATTGTGCTCTTTATGTTTTTATATGAAATGGATGCTATTTCTTTAAGAACCAACTTTTATTTTTATTTTGGTTTAAGTTGTAATAGGACTTCCCTCCACATAATTCCTTTTGTTGGGTTTTATATTCCATATCTTAGCAATTTTTATAGCATTTATTATGTTATGAACATGATTGTTTAAATTTTGTTGAAGATAACTTACATATATATATATAAATCTATTTTCCATAGCTAGAGTGAACTTCTTTTGAGAAGAGGGATATAGCTTACATTTTTTCATAAAATATAAAAATATTTTATTATATTTCTATTCTCAGCAGTGCTTATCATAATGCCTGCCCAAAGAAAACGTTCAATAAATACTTATTGATTGATTTATTAACTTTAGTTTCTAAGGGGTGTTTCAAGTCATAAGTGCTATTTTAAACTTACACTTTTATTTCTTTTTAATAAATACCATTTAGGATTTTTTTTTTTCTGTGAGACCACATAATGTAATGGTTAAGAGCACAGTCTCTAGAGTCAGGCTACTTGGGTTTGAATCCTAATCCTACTATGTTTTGAACAAATTATTTATCTCTCAGTTCTTTAGTTTTCTTATCTAGATAGAACTTACCCATGGAATTGTGAGAATTAAATGAGTTAAAATACATGTAATATACCCACAAAAAGAGCTTGATATATATATATGTGTGTGTGTGTGTGTATACATATGCATACACATATATATGTATATATAAAAAAAGGATTCTGCAACTTCATAGGATTCTGGAACAATAGGGTTGAAAAGAATTTTTGAAACCAGAATGGAAAGAAATAAGAACACGGTCAGAAGGCCTGGTTTGAGCTCAGTTGCGAGACTTCTGAAGTGACTTCATTTATATAACAAACATGCTTATAACTTTGCTACTAACTTCAATGGTGTTTTAAGAGTTCAGATAGAAAAATGATAATCAAGATCACACTGTAAACAGTGAAGCACTGTTGGTATGTTTGTGATCATTATTACCTCCACATGAGGAATTAAAGTCTACTTGATGGGCTTTGGCAAGTCACATTCTTTCAGTGCCTGTCTCACATCTGTAAAATGTGGATAATAATAGAACTCAGTTCATAGGACAGCTACAAGGATTAAATGAGTTAACACCTGTAAAAAGTGGAAAAAGTGTTTGTAGAAAATATGGGGTAATAAGGGTTATCTATTATTTTTATGCATATCCAATAAACACTTGTGATCCAGTACTAGTCTGTGTATGTTTATAATGATTCCCGGGGGTATTGTTAAAAATATTGACCTCTTTGCTAAAGGTTTTGATTGGTAGTTTTAGGGTAGATCTGAGAGAATGAATAAGAAAAATGTCTGTTGGAAAATTTCTTAGCTTGGTTTTCCTACATTGACATACATCTGGTTTTAAACTTCCTTATATCTGCACTGAGATCTACTATGGGTTATGTTAGTTTTCTTGTGTTACATATGCTTTTCCAATATTGCTACATAAACAAAAACAAAGAACGTTCTCCATATAGGCAAAAATATATAAATAACAGGCTTAGCATATATCACACTTGGGTTTTGTTTGGTTTTCCACTAGGGGATTATCTTTTAGTTTTGCATATACCCATTTGCTTCAATAAGGAAGAACCATGTAGCAGAGAAGCACTTAAGACAACTGTACTTTTTAGTTCAAGGTGGTTTCCTATTCTTTTTTTCCCCTCTTTTTAATTATAGTTTAAGTTCTAGGGTACATGTGCACAATGTGCAGGTTTGTTACATAGGTATACATGTGCCATGTTGGTGTGCTGCACCTGTTAACTCATCATTTACATTAGGTATTTCTTTTTTTTTATGCTTTAAGTTCTAGGGTACATGTGCACAAGGTGCAGGTTTGTTACATATGTATACATGTGCCAGGTTTGTGTGCTGCACCCATTAACTCGTCATTTACATTAGGTATATCTCCTAATGCTATCCCTCCCCGCCCACCCCACGACAGGCCCCGGTGTGTGATGTTCCCCTTCCTGTGTCCAAGTGTTCTCATTGTTCAATTCTCACCTATGAGTGAGAACATACGGTGTTTGTTTTTTTGTCCTTGCAATAGTTTGCTGAGAATGATGGTTTCCAGCTTCATCCATGTGCCTACAAAGGACATGAACTCATCCTTTTTTATGGCTGCATAGTATTCCATGGTGTATATGTGCCACATTTTCTTAATCCAGTCTATCATTGATGGACATTTGGATTGGTTCCAAGTCTTTGCTATTGTGAATAGGTGGTTTCCTATTCTATGCTCAAATACATCTTCACAAAGACTAGTCTTGTTTAAACAGTATAAACTCTAAACCAATAATTTTCTAGGTACTAGAAGCCACCAGTTATGAGAGATTTCTTTATGAGTGGCAGGAGGGACTGCTTTATGTTTTTAATAAGAACAGTAAGACTAATTCTCCTCCTTTGAATTGTCTAATTTAAGGCTGTTCTTTCACTTGCCCTCTCAACATTGAATCATTCTTATTCTTAACACTTGAGGAATTTGGTAGAACTCATGACTAGCTTACAAGTCATGGAAACGTGAATATAGAAGTTATTTCTGCTTCAAAAATTACCTTGGTAAAATTATTGGCAGAGGATTTAGCAATACAGTGTTCTTGGATTCATCTTTGTATTCTTGCCATATAGTGAGTGGCTGGTACCTATTAAATCTCCAATAAATATTACATAAAGAATATTAATGGCTTATATTTTGCCAGACATTATGCTAAGCATTTTATTTGCATTATCTCATTTAATCTTCACCCAATAATGTCAGTATTGTTATTAACCTTATTTTACATAGGAAGAAACTGATATATAGAAAGCCTGAGTAACAGGTTCAACTTCTGAGAGCTAGTGAGTGACAGAAACTCTGAGTCTTTTATTATTCCAGAGATTAGCTCTAAAAACCTGCCTTCATTAACCTATAAAGGAGAGATGCATGAATAAATGTTACCAAGTCAAGCTTTGATTTCCTGGTGATATTGTTCCAGGTTAACCCCATTTGGCTCTGATGAGTCTATAATTGGAATCAATCTGCTCTAATTATTGCTTCTGTCTATATACTTTAGATATTATCTCTTCTCCACTGAATTATAAAGGATTCTTATGCAAGGACAATGACTCATTATTTTATTCCCTCACTATCCCTCATGTAGTGGACTCACTCTAGGTTTTTGCTAAAAAATATTGACTACATAGCCAAATGACTAGAACATACTAAAAATAAGCAGCAGATAAACAACAGCTAACTGGCCTCAGTGCTCTCTATTGTAAAGGTTACAGATATGACTAATCATTATTTCACTTCTTGGTAATACCTGATGCAACTTAAAATTATTTCTTCAACTACCTTCAGAGCACTGTTACAAATGCACTGCTTTTCCTTTATCTTACAGAAGGATTTCTACAAGATAGTAAATTTCTATGCTTCTGATGTGAGCAACAATTCTGTTTGTTTGCTTCTCGTTTATTGATAGACAAAGGGGCAGAAATTAGGAGTCTTTGATAGTGTTCAAACTTACAACTATTTTGGTATTATAGGATCCATAGCTCTATTAGTCCTGAATTTGTATCGGCTGGATTATTTAATGTTGACCTAATGTTTAGTGTTGCTTAATATAAAGAGTCAATGTTTTAACATATGAAGATCTGGGTCTAGGTTTCACTTAATATTCACTGGTTGTGTGACCATGGGTAATCACGTGTGGTTCTGTTTTTATATCTGTAATATGTGCCTAAGAAAAGCAGGCTCAGTGGCCAGTGTGAAAATTAAATGGGAAAGTCCATCGCAAATGATAAGGAACTAAGCAAAGCCAGATTATCATTAGGTCAAAAGACACACCAGCTACTTCAGGGCTTCTGATGGTTAATTTTATGTGTCAGCTTGACTGAGCTAAGGGATGCTGAGATAGTTGGTAAAATATTATTTGTGGCACATTTGTGAGGGTGTTTCTGGAAGAGGTTAGCATTTGAATCTGTAAACTGAGTAAAGGAGGTCTACCTTCAGCAGGGTGGATGGACATCATCCAATTTTTTGAGGGCCTAAATAGAACAAAAACATGGAGGAAGGAGGAATTTGCTCCCTCTGCTTGAGCTAAGGTTTCCATTTTCTCCTGCCCCTGGGCAGCTGTGCTCCCGGTTTTTGGGCCTTCAAACTCCAACAGCAACTGACATGACTGCCTGCCCTGGCTTGGTCTGGAACCACACCAAAGCTTTACTGAGACTCCATCTTGCAAAGGGCAGATCACACAGGACTTCTCAGCCTTCATAATCACATGGGCCAATTCCTTGTAACAAATGTCTTTGTATATATCTACCTATCTCCTTTTGGTCCTGTTTCTTTGGAGAACAATATTTGATACAGGGCTGTTTGATTCTACATGTTTTACTGATGCCCTAAAATGGCCCCAAAGCTGTTTATGGGGTTAGAGCATAGACTTTGTAGTGGAGCTGCCCTGGAGTTGTTGCATACTAGTTAGATACACTTGGAAAAGTTACTCGTCATCCATATCCATGAGCCTTTCCTCTTACTATTATTTCCTTTACCTGCAAATCTGCTTCTATCTTGGTCAAGTTGCACATCAAACTTAATTCCCATGAAGCTATCATGGCTTGTCTTCTGTCCCCAGGCAGAGTTTACCTCTCCTTCCTCTGGGTCACCACTGTGCACTCCTGTCTCATTGCTCTTCCCTTGTGGACCACCCTTCTGTTCAAATATGTTTCACGTAGTTCCTTCAACCTGAGATGTTCTCTCTTATTCTTGGGCCTTCACACATGCTGCACTTCTGACTAGGGCATTGTTCTCTGTCTCTTAACATACCATCTCCTCATTCTTTAATCTTTTAGTTATATGTTTCTTCCTTGGAAAACAACCTGTCTTAGCTCTGTTGTAACACCTGATCCAACTATTTGTTTAATTTTCTAATTTTCTCTGATAGACTGTTAGCTCCATAAAGGCAAGGAAACTTTTTTATTGTTCACTGCCATATCCCCAGTGCCTAAGTGTTTGGCACATTATCATCACTTAAATATTTGTTAAAGGAATTAATGTATTAAACTTAATATAGAGTCTTTTGGAAAAATTGTTCTGACTTATGAAATATGCTTTATGTTTGTGGAACTATCACAAAGTAATAAGGGTATCTATTTATCTATCATCATTATCTATCTATCTATTTCTCCTGCCAGAAGAAAAAGGGTTAGGTCTTGCCAGCCAAATGGAATTGTTCTTTTATCCAAGAAAGGGAAGTAGAGAGCTAGAGACCAGGGTAACTCTTAAAACATGCTCCTCATACCATATAGGAAAGGCCCAGGGATTAGAATAATATGCTAATACTATACACTAAAGAAAATGTGTTTTTGAATGGACCAGTCAGATGAATACAAAGAAATTAAGGTTATGATTCACAAGCAATGTTAATTTTGTATTGAGATAGCTGCAAAAACAAAAGCAAAAAAAGCTGCTCTCTGTTTCTCAAAGAATAGATGAGAGGAGATTGGTGGAGGAGTAATCATTAGTTTGCTGATGGCCATCTCCAGTCATTAAAAAATGGTTTGAGAGTAATGTTAACACAACACAGCAAGACAGCAGCACAGAACAGGTGAAGACAAACTTGCAGATTCACCAAGAACAGGGTTTCTTTGTGGTATAATCTGCTGAAATACATACTGTAGAATTATGTTTCTTAGAAGATTTGAAAACTTCACAAAAATTATATTAAGAAGAAAAATATAGAGCAGAGGTATTTTAGGATGTGAAAATCATGTCTCTGGGTAGTTATATAAACACTAATGATAGGCATTCTCTTCCCATGAGTCCATCAAATCGCAAACTTAAGATTATTGTGTTTGCTCCCTTACTACCTGCTCCTAAAACCCTGATGCTGTAGAGAACTGATGTAGGCCACAGCCTAATCTCACCAGCATTCTTAATACAAGCTTATTTGGGAAAATTTAAGAGATACAAAACAAAATACAGTATATTTTATGTATTTATGTAATAAAAAATGGAATCTGGAGGTTACATATAAATAGCAAATGTTTTGCAATATCCCTGTTCTCATTGTCTGTCAAATTAACCACTGGGGTTGGAAAAAAAAAAACACCAAAAAACCTAAGTGGGAGAAGAATAGTAATCTCACAGCCAGAGATCTGAGTCTTTAATGTCTGGGTTACCTTGTGAGCCTGGGTCATTTACCACTTAGATGGGTGCCTTCATTGTTTTTTCTTTAACAATTTTTCCCCAATTATAATGGATCTTCCATTATGCTTTCCACTCTATTTCATTCCTCTTTTGTGATGCAACATCTTGGCCCATATCCAAAGCTTTATTTATTTTTCTGTATTTATAGAAAGAAATTCACTTTCAGATGCTGAAGGCAAGATAGCAAATGAGGAATTAAAGTGATCATGAGTATTTGTATTCTACTCTTCTTCCTGGATCCAGTACATTCTTTGTCCCCTTGCACCTAGATAGTTCTGGCCAGTGGAATACAAGCAGAATGATGAATGCCCTCTCCCAGTTGGTCCCCAAAATCTTTGTTAAAGTCCCTTCAGCATTATTTTCATTTTTCTGGTATAGTGGCTGGCTCTAGAGCAGTGCTATCTGATAAAAAATATAAAGCAAACACATATATAATTTAAAATATTCCAGTGGTCATATTAAAAACAGTGAAAAGGGCCAGGTGCGGTGGCTCATGCCTGTAATTCTGGCACTTTGGGAGGCCGAGGTGGTTGGACCACCTGAGGTCAGGAGTTCGAGACCAGCCTGGCCAACATGGTGAAAACCTATCTCTACCAAAAATACAAAAAATTAGCGAGGAGTGGTGGCACGCGCCTGTAATCCCAGCTACTTGGGAGGCTAAGGCAGGAGAATTGTTTGAACCCAGGAGGCAGAGGTTGCAGCAAGCCAAGATCGCACCATTGCTCTCCAGTCTGGGAGACAGAAGGAGACTCTGTCTCAAAAATAATAAATAAATAAATAAATAAATAAATAAATAAATAAATGTAAATAAATAAATACAGTAAAAACAAGCAGATGAAGTTAATTTCAATAATATACTTATTTAACACAATATATTATTTCAAAATGTAACCAATATAAAAATTGTTTAAAAGATAGCTCATATTCTGTTTTTTAATACCAAGTCTTCAAAATTCAATGTCTATCTTATAAGCACATTTCAATCCAGACTACATGTACATTTCAAGCGCTAAAGGGTCATATATGGATAATGGCTATTCTACTGGATGGTACATTTTTGAAGGATGGAGTAAAGAGAATGGAACAGTTATTAGACGGAAAACCCTGGGTCACTGAATGACTATGGAGAAATGTTCCTCATCACTGATCTACAATGAACAGTAATGTAAGAAATAAACCTTTGTCAAGTCTAAGATTTGCCAATTAAGATTTTGGAACAATGAGAACACTTGGACACAGGATGGGGAACATCACACACCAGGGCCTGTCGTGGGGTGGGGAAGCGGGGAGGGATAGCATTAGGAGATATACCTAATGTAAATGTAGAGTTAATGGGTGCAGCACACCAACATGGCACATGTATACATATGTAACAAACCTGCATGTTGTGCACATGTACCCTAGAACTTAATAATAAAAAACAAGATTTTTGGATTTGTGATTATCAGCCAGCGTCCTATGGAAGTTTAAATTATCATGCAGCAAATATTCACTACACTTCCTCTGCCTTCCCTTAACCTCCATAACCTCAACTTTCTTGCCTCACTGATATCGAGCCTGGGCAGGTGATTTGCTTTGGCCAATGGAGTGTTGACAGAAAAGACAGTGTGCTGATGCTAAGTGTAGGCTGGAAGACTATTTCATGATTCTCATAAACTTTTTGAGCTTTTATCTTCTCCTTTAAAAAAATATGGATCAAAAAAAGAAAAAAAATAAAAAATAAAATTAAGAAAAGCAAAAAATATAAATCAGATGACCTACTGGTCCCAGAAAAATGGGAAATACTTTGAGCATTCCTGAAATGAACCTATTGCCTGGAGTTCAGTTCAGCTGTGCAGTCTAGATCAGTTGAACATCAGCTCACCGGCTTATTGTTGCTTGCAACTGTGTTTTGAGGTGAATTGGTGTGCAATGCTATGGTGATAGTAGCTGACTGATAGAACTACCCTAAAAGAGCTTTATTCCCCATGGAAGAACCATCTACCCTACTGCCAACCCACAATCCTCTCTTCCTGTTGGTACTTTTCTATGGTACATCTCCTCTTCCATCCTTCTTTCCCTTTCACAGTCCTCTAACTCATGTTCTCCCATGTTATCAGCCAGTGTTGGTGGGCTTTTTGTTTTATAATTATTTATATGTGTAATTTAGAGGTTAGCCGACTTCTTCTTACAACTTAAGATCTACATATGTAATCATCCTTTCAGTCATTCAATACTTACGTTCTAGGCACTGTTGTAATCTACAAGGATGCAATAGTGATTAAGAAAAACTATTTTCATGGCACTTACATTTTTTTGCGAGGAATAGACAACACACAAATAAAAAATACAAAGAGTGTACTCTTACCACAAAGAAGAATACAGAAGACTAAGAGATTGGAGAAGGGGGTTATTTCTACAGAAATGATTTCATAAACCCATTATTTTATATGTTGTATAAATATAAACCTCTCTAGAATCTTTGCCTATTGCTAGAAACTTACATTCTTATACTTCTCTGTGGCTTCCAACTACTTCCACTGAATTAGTTGATTTTAAGGATTATTTGTGTCATTCTATTTGTCTTGCATTTTTCTATCTTGTGTTTGCTGAATTAATGAACTTAGTATCACACAAACTATTCACACAAAGGCATTTGTGTGTATATGAGACTTTACTGAAGGTGTTAAGAATATAGAAGTATTTTCATTATGGTAACACAATTTAAAACTCAGTGTTAGTTCTTCCCAATCCTAAAAGTCTCAAAGTGAGACCCCCACCTCCTGCCATGATGTTTATTTGCATTTTCTGTCTTTATTCTTTTGTTCTACTTTCTGAATTCTCATTTTTTTCCTGTAGCAGAGCAACTGAGCTAGCTCCCTTATTTACCTGGCTCCCCTAGTTGGGGCCCCCAGAGTCTCATTTTTTTTTTTCACTAAGTAGCTTACAAGTTATTTTTCTACACATGGCAACATTCAGGATTACGGGTATTACATTATATGCTTAAGGTCACACAGCTACAATGTAATGGAGCTGAGATTTCAATCTAGCCTATCTCACTTTAAAACTAATGTTTGTAAAGTAAAAACAAATTTCATAGTCACTTCACTTAGCAAACATGTAAGTTTTTTCCTTTCAATAAATAAGCTCATTTGCTGCCTAGAATCTGCCTAATGGAAAGTAACTTAAACTAATTACTTCCATATAAACTCAGCCATTCTATGAGATAAGAATTTACACACAGATGCACAATTGAGGTCTTAATTCTAAGGGTGGTCTTGTCTGTGGCTATCTTTTTGTCATTGATAGTATCCATTGGGTTACTGGTCACTTAGCCTGTTTGTTAGGCAATGGTCTCTGTAACATATCTATTGCTTATGTCCATTGTTTTCAACAGTCACTGATGCTAACCTGATTCTTCATTATATTCTTGAGACTCTTCCAGTCACCCTGCTCTCTTTGTCACTTTCATGAGAAGAAAAGTAAATCTCACATGCTTTTGCCCAAACCAGACTAACATGTGGGACACTTGGAGATTCTTTCAGGGCCATCTACTTACACATCTTCTTCAGGCAGTGCTTCTTCAATGATCTGCCTTTTCCTTTCTCACCTTCAATTCCCGGGCTGATTTACATGTAAATTTATGCTCTCTAACCCAAGCTGAGCCCTTAGTACCACTTTCAATGCTTTGACTTGTCTTTGGTTCACTCCTTCTCCTATTGACTCACTGATTGTTGCAAGTATGCATCTCTCTCCTTACTTCTCTTGTTCCTAGTCTTACTAGATAGCATATCTTTCTTTTGAACAAAAATTGAAGATATCAATCAAAAACTTCCTCAACTTCTCTTTTTCTCTATTATTTCCTCAGAAGTGTCATAGGAACTGTATGCATTGACAAGGAAGAGTAAGATATGGTTCCTGAATTTATGGAATTAAAAACATATGCTCAAGTACAAAATGAGGGCTATATGCAGTACATGCTAAAGTTTGTAATGATAATAACAAAAATTTGTATAGAGTTATAGAAACCTTAACTACGTTATTTTTTTATGCGTACAACCACTTGGAAGATGAGTATAATTATTACCATCATTATAAAGACGAGTAAACTGAGGCTTAGAGATACAGTGTAATTTGACAAAGATGCCTATTAAAAAATAGCAGAATCAGGACTTGCAGTGGTGTCTGACTTGTAAAAAATAATAGACTCTCCTGTGAACCTACGTGTGATATTTTGCTAACATTTTGTTGACTCTGTTCTCTGCCTCCTGTCTTGGCCCAAATCTGGATGAATGTAAGTCCAGGCAAGCAATCCTAGCAGCAGGCTACAGATATTGCCTTGAACTTTATTCAAAGCAACAGTAACATGTATGTCTGTCTTTTCTCCACCCTGGATTTCTCATTTCTAGGGATCCTTTCCAAGCAGCAAAGTAGAAATAGATTAGATGGGACAATATGGATATATTATATATGAATTATTAACCCTACTTCTGACTAGTAGCAGGAGAAACAAAATGTCAGCAGAAGCTGGAAGCTTCTTCAAACACACAAGCTAAAATTAATCATTTTTTCATACATAAGTCAGTTTTTTAAATGGCCTATTCCTTTGTCAGGGATACAAACTCTTTCCCAAATCTTCCCATGGTTGGAACCTACTTGTCCTTGTGAGGTTGTCTCACTTTTTAGTTATTTTAATTGCATGCATTTTTAAAAATTTTATTCCCATTATCGTTAGGTGAGGTTCCCCTTTCACAAATATCTGAAAAAGGAATATGTTCAGTGCAGCTTTGATCAATATGTTTATATCTATCTAGTAGGAAATTCATTATATGCACAGCTACCATCACTCCCGTGGTTTAAAGAAAAATGCAACCCACTAAAAAGTACAGCCGGATTTCTCTCCTTATTTGACTCTATCTTCCCTAAAGTTTGTCTAAACTGAATGTCTCCGTCTGAATTTACTACATAACTCCTTCTAATTCTACCAGCTAACTTGATGCCTTCCTCTCATCTTCTCCCGTAGATTATCTTTCTGATCAATATTTCCCACTTAGCATTCTTAGTCGAGCATAGTCTCAGATTGCATAAACCACCCTCTAATTGAAAGTTATACCCTTATGAGAGCTACATTTCTTATAGACCTGACAGCTTAGTATTTTGTGTTAAGATTTTTTGTTTTCACTTAGTAATAGAGGCTCGAGTGTTTTTCATCAGCTTCCAAAGTACTTACTTTTCAACTGGGGACTTTCTTATGAGAAGGGACAAGGACTATCTACTTCAATATGCATTCAAACATTCCACAATTCGCATCAGCCATCTCTGTGCCAATTTTAAACAGTGCCTTTTGTTTTATTTACTGGTGATATAGAGTAACCCGCCAAAGATGGTTTCAAAGGGGTGTCCACTGGGTATAAAAACAATAGAGATGTCACATATTGTCTCAAATGTATTTCTTGAGCTCATCAGTATTGCTTTTGGAAAAAGTAGTATGACTCCCTGAATCACTATAAACATAATTATAAATTTAGAAAATATTATGATGCGCTCACTGGGATTGTAATTGTCATTGTTAAAGGGATTTAGAAAGATGTTACTCAAATACTTAGTGTCTCTCTCTCTCTTTTTTGCTGTATGTGTGTGAACAGTCTTCTTTCAAGTTTTTTGGAGGGTTTGAGTCACCTGTGAACTCCAGAACCAAAAATAATTTTCAAAAATGGAAAATATTCAGTTTCTTGTCACACCCTTTATTTATAGGAATGAGTTGCCATCCTAAAACTGCAGGTCTGTGAGGTCTCTTTAACCTTTCCACTTCAACGAAAACATATCCTGAGTAGCAGTTTCTGAAAACAGTATCTGTGCAATGACTACTGTAGAAAAAGTAATTTTGGAAGAAGAAAGGAAGCAGGATATTATGCACACCCTCTGAATTCCTAAAACATCATTTAAAAATAGGAGTTCTTAGCCAGAGGAACCCTGTCTGCTTAGAGAGAGTCCTTGCATGTGTAGTAGTCAACTGGTGTAAAAACTAGATTTTCTTCTATGTCAAATTCTCTGCTATATGAAATTGTTTTATGCAGTAAGAATGGACTCAGTGGTTTATTGGTTATAATGAAAGGCACAGCCTCGGGGAGCACCTCCTTAAGTTGAGGTGAAGTGAAGGACTGACAGTTTTGACATGGAGTGTATATTATAAAGAACGCCGGAGAGCTCCTCAGGGCACTCTGCATGTACATTTTGCTTCAGATTACTTTCTTGTGGAAGCACAGTCTAAGCATTCTACTTTCTCAATTCTAGAAGCTCTGAACAGGGGGCAACCATGCTTTGCTATACAAGTCAGTAATGTGTGTGTGTGTGTGTATGTGTGTGTGTATATGTGTTATGTGTGTTTGCATGTATGTACCATTTTTACTCTCATGGATTTGTGAGGCTTGGTGATGTGGGACACAAAAAGAAAACTTCAAATCTTTAATTATTCTGGCTTTCAGAGTCTTACACTTAGACCAAAGCAGAAGCTAAATTTGATAGTTCTCTGGTTAGAAGGATGGGTTGGTCCCCAAGGTATTAATACGATTTTCCTGATGTATTTGATACTATATTGTATATTTTGAGAATACTTGGCTTGGTATTCATTCATGTAGACACAGTTATCCTTCATGAAAGTTAGGCGCAGGAATAAAAAAAGTGGTTTAGAGTATGTAGTGTGGAATTAAACCATTCAAATTAATCAGGGATAATAAAAGTTCAAACAGAAGAAACAAGTGTAATATTCTTAAAGGGCATCTAGCATTCTTAAGACTTACCTGAACCAGTTGCGTAATCTGCCTAACTCACATTCATGAATTAGCAGATGAGGACTGGTAGAATACATAATTTGAAACTGGAGAGTCCTAAGCTGGAATATCAATTCTTCTATTTATCAATAAAAAGTTCTTGAACAAAGTAAGCAAATTTTCTGGGCACCACTGTCCTCATCTGTGGAAAGAGAAATAATAATGAATATTTACTTGAGTTATTGTATGAAATATTGTAATACCTTCAAAGTTCCAACTGCCTATCTCACAGTAAGTATTTAGAAATATTACTTATATCATCCACTGTCAGAAAAATCTAGTATTGCTTTGTTTTAGCATATATATTGTAAAATTCTTAAGGGCTTATATTTTAATAAAGTTAAATTCTTAAAATTAACTTCTCTAAGAGGATATATAAATAGTCAAGTTAACATCATGCACCTAAATTTGAAGGTCTTCTAACACCGCTTCCAAAAATAAACATCAAGTAAAGCAGAGGTTAGTAAATTGTTTTTCTGTAAAGGGATAAATAATTGAGGATTTTGGGCCATAGCATCTCTGTCACAACTAATAAACTCTGCTGTTGTAGTGTGAAAGCAGCCATAATAATTAATAAACAAATTAGCATGTCTCTGTTCCAATAAAACTTTATTTGAGGCAGATAATGTGCCAGATTTGGCTTGGGAACAATAGTGCGCTGAACTCTAAAGCAGGAAAACAAATGTAACCACATAAATCTCATACGTTGCATACAATTGTAAGTCAGAGAAATTACAGAGTTCATTAGTTGTGACAGAGATGCTATGGCCCAAAATCCTCAATTATTTATTGCTTTACAGAAAGACAATTTACTAACCTCTGCTTTACTTGATGTTTATTTTTGGAAGATGTGTTAGAAGACCTTCAAATTTAGGTGCATGATGTTAACTTGACTATTTGTATATCCTCTTAGAAACTTCAAAATTGTATTAAGTAGAAAAAGTAAATATTAATTTTTACTGGAGGTACTTTTTACATATCCAATATAAGCCTTTGCAAGGTGGGTTGAGAAAAACTGTTGAAGAAAGAAGAGGGAAATAAAATACCTATAATTGAACTAAAATTAACCGTAGAAAGAAGAATTCAATTTATGAGAGGAGATGCTGAAAAAAGGTTCTAGTAAATTTGAGCACTGACTATAAGTTACTTGAAGATGAGGGAGGCCTCTAGGAGGCAATCTTAGAAAGGCAACACTTCGAGAAGAGGAGAGTAAAAAGGAGAGAAAAGTCTTCCTCTGAAAACTGCATCCTAAAGAGAAAAAGAGCAAGTGAGAAATGGATGATCCTACAAGACAAAATAAAAATTCAAATAATTGGAGGCCATAACCCTCCATTCCTTCTTCCCTGATGAAACAGCCATCTATTAAAGAAACTACATGTTGTAACACTGACAGAAAAGTGGTCTTAAACTAGGTATTTTAAAAACTACCCAACTGTCAGCCTGCTCACAGACATTCAGAAGTACAACCAGTCTCACATATGCAGTTGTCTTAGTCAGTTTCTGTTGTTTATAGCAGAACACCTGACACTGGGTATTTTTTTTAAAGGAATTTATTTCTTACAGTTATGGAGGGGGAGATGCTCATGGTTTAGTAGCCACATCTGGTGAGGGCCTTCTTGCCAGAGGGAACTCTATAGAGTCCTTAGGCGACACAGGACATCACATGGTGAGGGGGCTGGGTGTGCTCACTCAGTTCTCTCTTCCTCTTCTTATAAAGCCTCTGTTCCCACTCCTGTGATAACCCATTAATGCATTATCTCGTTCATGAGGACCCTCATGACTCAATTTCCTCTTAAAGTTTCCACCTCTACATACTGCCACATTGGGGATTAAATTTCAACATGAGTTTTGGAGGAGACCAACATTCAAACCATAGCAACAGCATAAGAAAAAGCAAATACATTTAAATATAAGTTTTTCAGGTGAAGAAAATGCCATTCCTCCACTCTGGATCAACCAGAAGGGAGAAGAAAATTGTAATGCATAGTTCCATAATGAAGCATACTTCCTTAAACAAACACATAAAGATCTTGTATCAGATATTCAAAATCTATGTACAAAAAATGAACACAAACAACAAAAAGAAATGAATTGAGAATGGATTGAATTCAGGTAAAAATAAAAAGAGGTTAAATCATATCAGAAGTGAAGACTGATTTACAAGATCAATCTTGCAAATCAAGAATAGAATAGATGTAAATAAAAACTAAGATATTCTAAAGAAATTCAGAAAATGATAATGAAAAAGTAAAAAGGGTCAGAGATAAAGTTTTTAAATTAACACAGGCAAGGATGAATCAACATAATTGTAACTGGAATCCCTGAAGATGGAAAATTCAACACTGAAAAATAAATAATATTTACAACTCTAATACAAGAAACTTTTTCTGAAGTAAAATGAGATCCATGTCTATGTATTAAAAGGAACTGGCTGGGCATGGTGGCTCATGCCTGTAATGCCAGCACCTTGTGAGGCCAAGATGGGCAGATCATTTGAGGTCAGGAGTTCGAGACCAGCCTGGCCAACATGGTGAAACCCGTCTCTACTAAAAACACAAAAATTAGCTGGGTGTGGTGGCAGGTGCCTGTATTCCCAGCTACTTGGGAGGGTGAGGCAGGAGAATCTCTTAAACCCAGGAGGCGGAGGTTCCAGTGAGCCAAGATGGCACCATTGCACTCCAGCCTGGGCAACAAGAGTGAAACTCCATCTCAAAAAAAAAAAAAAAAAAAAAAAAAAAAAGAACTACCAGGTACTTGGTAGAATTGCCCCCAAATTATTAACCCTGATACATATTTTAGTAAAACAATTAGTTATAAACGTAAAGAAAAATACTCATGGCCTCAGGAAAAAGCAAAATATAAATCAAAGTATCAAAGGAATATCATTTTCAACGAAAATCAAAAAAAGAAAGTACGAGCCAAAGATTTTATATCCATTTAAGTTGTCTCTTAAGCTATATAAAAATAGTTTTAAACATGTAATAACTTGAGGCATATTGTATTCTTGATTTTCCTTTCGGCAAATTTTGAGAGAATAAACTTCATCCAACCAAAAAACAAATAAAAGAAAATTCCAGCAAAAGAAATGACTTAGTTTTAAATATAAATAAGATTAAGAAAGGTGAGGATGAGGTTGAAGTAAATATGTCAATATGTCATATGTAAATATTATATGCTTTTAGAAAGGAAAAATAATGTAGCTAATAGAAGAAAAGAAAGAGGCAAGGAATGAGTAGAATAAGCTCATTGATTATAATATAAGCAATATATACAATCAAGAAGCCCATTGATAAGTATATAAGCAGTTTAATGGAAATCAAAGAGTACCACTAAAACAAACTAACAAACCAGAGAGTAAAGATTAAATAAGAAATAGAATTCCACAAATATTTAACAATTGTGTAAGTATAAAATATAAATATTTCTAAATTCTAAAAGAAATAAACAAAAATAAGAGAAACACATGATACATATAAAAATCATGGAAACTAAACATAGTACACATAATATTTGTAACACTAAATGATCACTCATATCAATAAATGTAAATAGGTTTAACCAGATATCAAGAGATTTTAAATTTGACTCATAAAGCAGACCCAACTATATGCATCATACAAGAGAGAAACCTAAAATAAAATTATTTATAAAGCATGTTATAAAGGAAGGAGCAAAGATTTCCAGACAAATGGAAGCAATAAAAAAGGCCCAGCAGATTGCAATATTGATGTCAATAAAGTAAAATTCAAGAGAAGAAAAGTATTAAACATTAAAATTAAGGGTAGTTATAAATTCTGATAACCATAAATCATAATGAAGATATAACTGTTATGGATATTTATGCACAAAATCACACAGAATCTACCTTTTTAAAACAAGAGTGTAATTAGACACAGCTAGAAAAAAACTAATAAAGGCAAACTTTAAGACACCAAACCTAAGTACCAGGCAGATCAAGAAACAAAAATATAAGTAAGATACATATGACCTAAACAAAGTATAAATAAGTTAAATCTTAAGGAAATATATCTACTGATACTGATACTGATATCAGAGAATCCAACTTCTTTTCAAGTGCACATTGGACATTTACAAAATTAGTTCTGCATTTGAAGTCACAGAGTATCAGAAAGTTTTGTAAATATAACAATACTCACTGGTCACAATGAATAAGCTAAAATTCAATCACAAAATAAAAATACCCTTTCACCTAAATATTGAAAATTACTTCTATCAACAACACTTAAAAAAATATTATAGGTTTGAATACTTAGTAAGATTAAAGGATGAAAATAAACCTATTAAGTTCCCAACTCACGAAGCTATACACAGAATAATAAATGAAACGTTAAGACAGAAAATAATAAAGATAAAAGCACAAATTAACAATGTAGAAATATGAAAGTCAGTTTATCTAATTAATAAATCAAATCTTGATTTTTTAGGAAAAATTAACAAAATAAGCAAATTGCTAGTTAACTTATTCAATTTCCCAAAATGGGAGAAGTCCCAAATATGCAATACAAGACAATGACAAGGAAGAAGTAAGTAGTCATAGGAACTGAAGAAATTTTAAAATAATCAAAAGACTATGCTGTTGACATTTATGCAACTATATTTGAAGACGTAGATGAAATAAATGATTTCCTAGAGTAATACTCTGTATTAATTTATTGAACCTATTAGAAACAGAAAGTTTAAATAAACCAATTTTCATATAAAACGTAACAAGAAACAACTTTGTTATCAAGAAACAACCTCACAAGGGAAGTTTACAAAATATTTAAAGTCCAGATAGTCCTAATACTACATAGATTGTTTCAGAGCATAAGAAATCAAGGAAAATGTTCAAATTCTTTTTATGAATCAAATATAACATTAATACCTAAATATGGTGAAGACAGTACAAAAAATAAAATTACTGATCAATGTAATGTATAAACATCAATGCAAAAATGCTAAATAAAATATTAGCCATCAGAATCCAATACCACAATAAGAAAATAAAATACATTATGACCCAGTAGGGTTAATTCCAGGAATGCATGTTTGGTTAATATTTGAGTATCTATCAGTGCAATATATCATATTAATAGATCTAAGGAGAAAAACAAAATTGATGAATACTTTCTTAAAACAAATATATATATATTATATTTGTATTTATACATATTTATATATTTATATATAAATATATATATCTATATATTTATATTTATATAGATATATATAGCGATATAGATATATATGTATCTAGAGGCATATTCACCTCAAGGTCATCAAGGCAAAGATGCTAATTACATTCAATAATATTTAACATTATACTGAAGGTATTAGCAAATGAAATTAGAGAAGTGAAACCTATTAGAGTTGTAATAATTGGATAAGAATTAAAAGTGTCTCTATTTGCAGATGATATAATAGTATACCTGTGAAATACTAGAGACTCAATGAGCAAACTTAATAAAATAATTCAGTAAGATAGCAGGTATAGGATTAACCTGTAGAAATCAATGACCTTACTTTACAAACAATAAGCAGGTAGGGGACATAATAATAGAGAGGCTCTATTTACAATAGTAGCAAAGGAGATGGAGTAATGGGGATAAAGTTAACAAGGAGTATGCCAAACCTATATGAGAAAATCTTTATAACATCTTAAAAGATACAAAAGTAGACTTAAACAAATTGAAAGATTGGTTGTTGTTGTTGTTGATTATTTGTTTATTTGTTTAATAGTGATAGGGCTGGTTATGTTGCCCAGACTGGTCTGGAACTCCTGGCCTCAGGTGATCCATCCACTTCAGCCTCTTGAGTAGCTGGGACTACAGGTGCATACCACCATGCCCGGCTAATTTTCTATATATATATTTTTTGTAGAGATAGGGTCTCACTGTGTTGTCTAGGCTAGTCTTGAACTCCTGGGCTCAGACGATCTTCCTGCCTCAGCTGGAAAGATGGTTTTTATTTTCAAACAGAATCTGTTACTATAATGCAGATGTCAGTTCCCTCGAAATTAATTTATAGATTTAAAGCAATCTCAATAAAAATAGCAAATTTTTACGAAGTTGGGAAAATTGATACGAAAGCTAGTATTGAAAAATAAATATTGCAAGAATAGCTGAAAAACACTGAAAAAAAAAAAAACTACAAGAGCCCTGCCAAATATTAAAATATGCTGTAAACCCCTTGTTAAAACAATGTGAAACTGGTACCTAAATGAATAGACATGTCAGGGAAATGGAATGGGAAGTACAGAAAGACACAGAAGTCACATGGATATTTGGTTTATGATGAAGGTGAGATCTCAAATTACTTGGCAAAGATGGACTTTTAAATAAATGCTTCTGGGACTATTGCATAGACAACAGACATTGAGAAAAAAACTAGTAAAATGAAATCTTTATATTCAGTTTACATAAGCATTAACTTATGCTTATGTGGATAAGGGATATGGATAAGGGATGTAATGTAAAATAATAAAACCATGTAAGTACTATAAGAAAATGGGAATAAATTCCTGCATAACCTTGGTGTAGGCAAAGACTTTCTAACTATGCCTCAAAATTCAGATTCGGGAAAAACAATGACTACATTTAACTATATACAAATAAAAAAGGATTGTATGACAAATCAAAGTTAAATGACAAAATAAAATAATGTGTTAATAATATATATCTCAAGTATTATAAAAGGAAGTGATTCCTAATTTATAAAGGACTCTTAAAAACTGAGAACAAAAAGACCTTATAGAAACCTGGCGGAAGACATGAACAGACAATTAATGAAGAATATATTAAAATGGTTCTTAAATATAAAAAAGATTTAATTTCACTTAAGATAAAAAAAATCAAAATTAAAATAATGTTTCTCTACTATCAAATTGGTAACAGTTTATAAACTCTGCTGGGATTATCCCTTCCTTGGCTACAGCCTGGAAATTCTCCCAATGCAGTAAACTGGGGGTAATTGTAGATGTCACTTCATTTGTTTCACTTATCTCAGGGGTTACTGTTCTTTACCTTCCAATATTTAATGTTTTGAAAGCCATTTTTTCTTGTATTTTGTCTGTTAGTTTTAATAGGAAGTGTAAATCTAGCCCAGCTACTTCATTTTTTCTGATTTGAGCCACAGCCATTTTTTTTTTGAGACGGAGTCTCGCTCTGTTGCCCAGCCTGGAGTGCAGTGGCGAGATCTCGGCTCACTGCAAGCTCCGCCTCCCAAGTTCACGCCATTCTCCTGCCTCAGCCTCCAGAGTGGCTGGGACTATAGGCGCCCGCCACCACGCCTGGCTAATTTTTTGTATTTTTAGTAGAGACGGGGTTTCACCGTGTTAGCCAGGATGGTCTTGATCTCCTGACCTCGTGATCCACCCGCCTTGGCCTCCCAACATGCTGGGATTACGGGTGTGAGCCACAGCGCCTGGCCGAGCCACAGCCTATTCTTTACCTGTAGATATTTACAAGTCAGCAAATGTCCTGAGAGGAAAAATCAGCTAAAATATGTCAAGCTCACTTTTAACAAGAATTTTCTTCTTTCTAGGACCTTGGCACTTAATGTCCTAGCTGCCTTGGTTGCTTGCTGATGGTTTTAAACAGCTTTTTGTTTTATTTATCAGATGACATGGTTTGGCTCTGTGTCCCCACACAAATCTCATCTCAAATTGTAATCCCCACATGTGAAAGGAAGGGCCTGGTGGGAGATGATTGAATCATGGGAGCAGACTTCCACCTTACTGTTCTGAAAGTGAGCGAGTTCTCAGGGGATCTGGTTGTTTGAAAGTGTGCGGCACTTCCGCCTTTGCTCTCGCTCTCTCTCCTGCTCCACCATGGTAAGATGTGCTTGCTTCCCCTTCACCTTTCATCATGATTGTAAGTTTCCTGAGGCCTCCCAGTCATGCTTCCTGTTAAGCCTGCAGAACAGGGAGTGAATTAAACCTCTTTTCTTCATAAATTACCAGTCTCAGGTAGTTCTTTATGGCAGTGTGAGAATGGACTAATATATCTGATACTATAGTTCTTCTGAGCAGAAGGATTGGTCTGATAGATGCGTTTTCATTATAGGCAGAGGCAAAAGACTCAACCAATATCTCTTTCTAATATGGTTCTTGCCTCATCCTTTCTAGTCTTTTCTTTCTAGAACTCTGATTAGATACATTGGATATTCTCATTTTTCCTCCATGTATCTTAATGTCTCTTTCATATATATCATCTTGCCCCCTTTCTGTGTTGAAATCTTTATTTTTCATGATCTATTATTTATGATTTCTATCTTTAGCTGGTTAACTTGTCTATTGTTTTGTAAATTTCAATTAATATAATTCGTTATTTCCAGGGTTTCTATTTAGTCCTTTTTCAAGTTTGTTTGGGTCATGTTTGATAGTCTTTTATTTCTTTTGTGATACTTTAGTTTCTTTTACCTCTTGAAACATATTCTATATATTGTGTTTGATAATTCAGTTATTTTTAGATTTTGTGACTTTGATTCTTCAGTTTATTATATAATTTATTATTCAGTTTATGCAGAATCCTTTTCATAATTATTTATTTCCTTGGTGTTTTTGATTTTCATTCACCATTAGAAAATTTCCTGGGAATTTCACCTGTGGGAATTCCTTGACCTATTTATAAAGTGCATTATGTCATAGGGGATTTGCATTTCCTTTCACTTGGTTGTAGCTGTATGACCAATGAGGGTGACTTTAAAATTATACTTTTAACCTTTTGAGGGAAGAGGCACCCCACAAGTTGTATGAGTTCCAGTTAAAAAATTCAATTATTGCTGGTTAGGAATTATAGGGGAGATTTTTCTCCTCTCTATCCAAAAACTAAAACTGAAGAGAAACTTTCCTGAATTTTTAACTCTGATATTTTACCTTATCATCTGATCATGTCTCTCTTCTGGGAATTTTTGTTTCATTGAGGGTTACTAGTCCAACCTTCTACATTGATTGGGCACCAACTTTTTTCTCTTGTTCCTGATAGTATGCGTGGCTGGCCAGTTAATACCCAGGCTCCTGGGTACTCAGGATATGATGTTCCAAACCCCCTGAAAGAACAAAGGCCACAGAGCTCATCTATATTAATGCATTATGATCTTTTGATACTTTGGGCCTTAGTTTCCCTTTTCCTGACAGCTCACACAATTATTAAAAATGTAATTTAAATGTCAATAGTCATTGTTAAGAGTGTAACTTAAATTTGTGTACTAGAAGGGCTTCTATTGCATATCTAGTCTACTGTCTAGTCTCCAATATTACTGGAAACTGGTCTTTCCAATCTACAGTGTCATAGTGTAATCAGGTTATATACTTAACAGTAAATATTATAAGGTCTCACATATTTAAAACATTTGCTTCTTTGTAAATGTCTTCAAGATGAAGGACATATTCCTTATCAAGGCACCTGATCTCCTTCATGATTTGATACTTACTTAGTATTCTTTGTTCTGTTGAAATACTTGCACTGTTTTCCCCATACAATGTATGTCTTGACTCAATGCCTTTACTTGGTTCACTCTCAGCCAGAGGTTTAGTTCAATTTTTGTTGACTTGCCTAACCAATACCCATCCTCAGGCCTGAGGTGATGCTTTGAATAAAAATGCTTTTCTGGGGAAGCATTCTTTGATCTGCCACTCCCTTCCCTCATATGCATCATATTCCATCAGCCCTCTGACTCCATCTGGTCTTTAAGTTGTAGCGTTTATCATACTGAAAACATTTTGAGGTCAAAGACTTCCTTATTTATCTCTTCATCCATGGTGCCTATTATGGCACTTTCCAATAACAAATCCAATAAATGTTGGATGAATGAATATCCTTGTTAAAAATGCTATTACATAATCCAGAAGCTTTAATTGTTGTTTCTTTTTCACCATCAGTTTTTACAGAGAGCATGTAAATAAAACTTTATACTTCAGTGGTTTGAGGAGGTATAATAGCCACCTCTTATTGGCAGGGGATATGTTCCAAGACTTCCAGTGGATGCCTGAAACCACAGATAATACCAAACTATATATATATATACACTATGTTTCTTTTTCTATAGACACATGCTTATGTTAAAATTTGTTTATAAATTAGGTATAGTAAGAGATTGACAACAAGAATAATAGAATAGAATAATTGTAATGACATGCTGTAATAAAAGCTTTGTGAATCTAGTCTCTCTCTGTCTCAAAATACCTTAATATGTTTGGACCATGGTTGGTCACAAGCAACTGAACCCACAGAAGCAAAACAGAAGATAAGGGGAAATTACTGTATTTTCATAAAATGCTTTCACACACATCATCTCATATGTTAAAGATAACATAGCCTGAATTTTAAAGGTTTATTAGGATTCCAAGTCCAGGTTTAGCTCTGCACTACACCTGTCAGCCCATGAAAATTGTGTAACCCTTAGCTTTATTAATGCCAACGTGTTAACAATAGTGTAATGCTGCTGTTTGCTAATATGATGAATATTTCTAAACTTTTTCAATTTTCTTCATTGAACCTTTTATTTTGTAATTGCAAAAAGTTTTGGTCTAGTCAAAATGAAATTTCATAGTTTTCTGTGGTGCAGTTTAAATGCTGACAAAATCAATTTGATATTAATATTTTTCTCTTTGAGGATGGTCATTTTCCCAGGGCTCTGAAGAAATCAAGAGATTTGATTATCAAAGCTTTTCTCTTGATATTTATGGAGCAAAGTTCAAAATTTAGAAAAGAAATGTCAGATTAAAAGACAGGATATAAGGACATTTTATTAGGTAAAGATGCACATTTTGAATATTATTTAAATATACAGCACCTAAATGGAGTGGGGTGTTTGATCTCCTTGAGAACTAGCTATGGTAGCGAACAAGGGGATTCATGAAATTCAGATAGGAAATATGCAATAAACATGGAGATCAAAGCCTACTCAAGCTTATCTCGGGAAAAATGTAGCAGAGGTCTTTGAGGTCATGACTGAGCTCAGAGTGGCTAAGTAAAAAAAAATTGAAGTGAAATTCACATAACATACAATTACCCCTTTTAAAGCCTGCAATTCAGTGGCATTTAGTACACACATTCACAGTTTTGTGAAACCACTACCTCTCTCCAGTTTCAAAAGTTTTCCATCACCTCAGAATACCCTTACCCTCTACTCAATAACAATCACTATTTTCTCCTACTCTCATCCCCCGGAACCTACTAATTCTGTTCTAGCTGTAAGGAATTGCCTATTCTTGTCAGTTCCCATAAAAAAGAATAATAAAATATGTGATCTTTTATGTCTGGCTTTTTTTATTTAGCATAATATTTCAAGGTTCATGCAAGTTGTAGCATATATCGGTACTGAATTCCTTTTGATGACTGAATAATATTACATTGTGTTTATATACCATAGTTGGCTTATCCACTCTTCTGTTGATTAACATTTGTTTTTTTTCTACCTTTTGACTATTGCAAATAGTGCTGCTATGAAGAATCAGAAATAAGTACTTATTAGAGTACCCAGTTTTGATTCTTTGAGGTATATACCTGGGACTGGAACTGCTGGGTCATATTGAAATTCTCTGTTTAACCTTTTAAAGAACCATCAAACTATTTTCCACAGTGGCTGTGCTATTTAACATTCCCATGAGAAATGTATGTAGATTCTTATTTTTCCATATCCTCAGCATCACATGTTATTTTTCTATTTTTTTTGTTACAGCCATCCTAGTGTGAAATAACATGTCATTGTGATTTGATTTGCATTTTCTTAATGACCAATGATGTTGAACATCTTTTCATATGCTTGTTAGCCATTTATATATCTTCTTTAGAGATATGTCTATTCAAGTAATTTGCCCTTTATTTGATCGGGATGTTGGCTTTATTGTTGATGAGTTTAAGTTTGCTTTATATATTCTAGATAGTAAACCTTATCAGATATATGATTTGCAAATATTTTCTCCAATTCTATAGGTTGTCTTTTCACTTTCTGGATAATGTCCTCTGATACACATGTTTTTACTTTTAGGAATAACATTTATTTATTTTTTCTTTTGTTGCTAGTGCTTTTAGTGTCAAATCTCAGAATTTATTGCCAAGTCCAAACCTGTGAAGATTTGCCCTTATGTTTTCTTGTAATAGGTTTATAATTTTAACTCTTAATTTTAGGTCTGTGATTTATTTTGAATTAATTTTTTTTACATGGCATGAAGTAGGAGCCTAGATTCATTCATTATTTTATACATTGTTTTCCAATTGTACCAGTACAATTTGTTGAAGATACTATGCTTTTTCTATGAAATGGAGTTGGCACCCTTGTTAAAAATGAGTTGGCCATAAATGTATGAGGTGGGGGTTATTTGGTTCTCAATTCTACTTCATAGGTTTTTAAGTTTATCCGTATGTCAAGACTATATTGTATAGATGATGCTTTGTTTCCATTTGGGGTATCTGAATGATTATCTTCTCAAAGAAAACTTTGCCCTTCCTTCTACTATCAAATGACAGAAAAGGGGTGTAACAGCATATCCTTGCCATTCCTAATTCTAATACCAGCCAATTACCTATGACAAGAAATGGAAAAAGATGGTGATCACATCCATAAAATCAAATTGGAGTATTATGATATAGTAGAAAAGAAGCAGACTTTGGAGTTCAACCTGTCTAGGCTGGAGTCCCAGTTACAGCTAAAATATATTGGGCTTATACTTTTAACCTTTCTGAACCTTAATCTATACTTCTCTTAAATGTGGATGAAAATACCAATCCTATAGTATTTTTGTAATGAGGAGGCATGACATATGTAAATTTCCCCCAGTTCAGTGCCAGACACAATTTGTTATAGAAAAAAAAGCTATCAATAATGGTCTTTTTTTTTTTTTTTTTTGAGAGAGAACCATATGTAGAGAACTATCTTAAACTTTGAAAAATGGTCTTCTGCAGACTTTAGAAAAGCATTCTATCTTCCCATTTCAAAGTATGCTTCCTAGGAAAATGGCATCTTACTTATTAACCATTATATCTGGCTTTGGAAGTCAGGAGTTAGCGTCTTTTCATTCAGATGCCAGGAGTATGTGCGTGTGTGTTTGAGTGTGTGTATCTCTATGAATACATATCCACTCTGTTTGCTTTTGTTTTATATGCTGAGTCTGTAATCCTTACTGTCAGACACCTTTATTAATATGCGGTGTGAATGCGTCTGAGATCTGTGAAAGAATCCATAAAACATAAACACAGGTAATGCTATTGCTGGCAATTGAATGAATGAGGGTCTTCTGACTACCATCCCCTGAGTGTACAGTTCTCAGGTTTATAACGAAGCCACTTTTTAATATAATTGAATTGTAGATAAGAGAACTTAGAGCCAATTTTATTTCTTTGCAAGAAAATACTTGATTTACATCACACCTCTGGCACTGGAATCTGATCTCTGCAGAAAGCTAGAGATTTGTACACAGTTATACCTGGGTTCAAGTCCACATGCCACCACTGACTGGCTGCATAATCTGGAGTTACTTCACTTCTTGAAACCTTGGTGTTTCATGGATTAAAGAGAAAGAATACCTCATAGGGCTCTTTGTGAGAATAAAATGCAATTGTTGAAGTGAAACTGCTTTTTGAACCATAAAGCACCACACACGTGAGCTCTCATTATCATTAATATTTATCACCATTTACGAAATTGTGGAATGTTAAATTAGGAAGACACCTTACAAGCTACTTTGCCAATTAACCAGTTAAGGATTTGCTTCACTAAAAAGTTTGCCCTATTGCTTTGTTGATCTTGCAATGGATCCTTAGATGTGGTACTATTGTAGTGTAAAGTGACATATCCAGTTAAAAATATGACTCACTGAAAACAGGCCACACTCTTCTCAGTGGTCTAAGATAGTAATGTTTTCCATGTTCACAGGCAGTTCAAATGCCTTTGGTGAATCCAAAAAGGAACTTCTGCTTTAGATTGCTTCTTCAACAGTCCAGGGCCATGCCCTCTCTGAGTGTGCAGATAATGCTGGTTGATGCTAATGGTAACTTGGCCGATTTCTTCTTCCCTAGGTTTCTATTCTCATACTTAGCCAAGAGATACTTACACAATTTTGAACACAGGGAATATAGCGGCAGGGCATCTTCAAAACAGAACCTTAAATACTGTAATAACAACTTCTAAGAACGTATTAGGCTAGTTACTCCGTGATATGGTTTGACTCTATGTCCCTACCCAAATATCATCTTGAATTGTAGTTCCTATAATCCCCACATGTCCTAGGAGGCACCCAGTGGGTAATTGAATCAGCGGCTACCCCCATGCTGTCCTCCTGATAGTGAGTTCTCACGGGATCTGATGGTTTATAAGGGGCTTTTCCTTCTTTGCTTGGCACTTCTCCTTTGTCCTGCCATGTGAAGAAAGATGTGTTTGCTTCCCAGTCCACCATGATTATAAGTTTCCCGAGGCCTCCACAGCCCTGTGGAACTGTGAGTCGATTAAACCTCTTTTTTTTTTTTTTTAAAGATGGAGTCTCGCCCTGTTGCCCAGGCTGTAGTGCAGTGGCTCGATCTCGACTCACTGCAAGCTCCGCCTCCCGGGTTCAAGCGATTCTCCTGCCTCAGCCTCCTGCGTAGCTGGGACTGCAGGCGCCTGCCACCAAGCCCAGCTAATTGTTTGTATTTTTACTAGAGATAGGGTTTTACCATGTTAGCCAGGATGGTCTCAATCTCCTGACTTCGTGATCTGCCCACCTCGGCCTCCCAAAGAGTTGAGATTACAGGTGTGAACCACCGTGCCTGGCATTTTTTTTTTTTTTAAATAAATTACCCAGTCTTGGGTATGTCCTTATAGCAGCATAAGAATGGACTAATACACTCTATCACCGTGGTCTGATTTTAGATATTTTGCTCAACTTTAATTTATACAATATCTGAGGTCAATGGGAAGATGCTGTTTGTAAATCTAATTTATTCATTTTATTCTTCCATCTCCAGAAACATTCTCGTCTTCACTGAAGTAGTAGTATATTTTTCACAAGCATAATTAAGAACTATGTCAGAAAGTGTGCAATTTCAGGATTGCAAGACAAATCGCATTTGTTTTCTCAAATCCTTGATAATAAAACAATATGAAATAATGACATATAATGACTAGAATACATAATATTTTATGATGCTTTTCTATGTTGTACAGTTGTGTGCTTGCACACAGCATTCACTCTCCATTCTTCTGGCAATGCCACCATAATGTTTTTTGGAGAATTATCCTTTCTTCACTCCTAGTCCATATAATTTGGGGGTGTTGGCACCACTCCATTTACTACTTCAACAGTAACTTATTTTTAATATACTTTTTATTTTGAGATAATTATAAATTTACATCCAGTTATAAGAAATCATACTGAGAGATCACATAAATGCTTTATCCAGTTTCCTCCAGTAATAAAATTTTGCAAAACCATAGTATAATATAACGATCAGAATACTGTCCTCGGTACCCTTAAGATACAGGACATTCCCATCACCACAAAAATCCCTTTTATAGCCACACCCACTTCTTTCCTGCCCTCATGTCCTCCTTAACTCTATTAACCACTAATATGCTCTCCACTTCTCTAATTTTGTCATTTCAAGAAAACTATATAAGTGAGATCATACAGTATCTAAACTTTTGAGACCTTTTTCACTCAGCATAATTATCTGAGATTGATTCAAATTGTTGTGTGTATTAATAGCTTGTTTCTTCTTGTTTCTGTGTAGTATTCCATAACACAGGTGTACTGCATTTTGTTTAACTGTTCACCTACAGAAGGACATCTGGGTTGTTTCCAGTTTTTGGCTATTACAAATAAAGCTGATAAAAACATTTCTGTACAGTATTTTTGTGTGTGTGAACATACATTTTTATTTCTCTGGGAGTACAATTGTTGGTTTGTATACTAGTTACATGTTTAGTTTTTAAAGAAATAGCCAAACTATTTTCTGGAGTGGCTGTACCATTTTATATTATAACCAGTAGTGTATGAATGGTCTAGTTTCTCAGCATCCTCCTAATATATGATGTGGGTACTATTTTTTATTTTAGTCATTCTGATGGGATTGTAGTGATACCTCCTATTGGTTTTACTTTTTTAACTTCATTATTTACTATAATTTGTTTATTATTATTATTTTTGAGACAGGATCTCATTGCCACCCAGGCTGGAGTGCAGTGGCGCCATCTCGGCTCACTGCAACCTCCGCCTCCCAGGTTCAAGCGATTCTCCCACCTTGGCCTCTCGAGTAGCTGGAACTACAGGTTCATGCCACCATGACTGGCTAATTTTTGTATTTTTAGTAGAGACAGGGTTTCACCACATTGGCCAGGCTGGTCTTGAAGTCCTGACGTTGTGATCCACCTGCCTCAGCATCTCAAAGTGCTGGGATTACAGGCCAGAGCCACTGCACCTGACCCAATTATCTCTTTCAAATATTTCTTTGTATGTGCTAGAAATAAGAAGTCCAATTCACTGTGATGGGAAATGTCAGGGAGGTTGTGTGTATTGGAGGAGCAACAGGAGGGATCTAGGAAATTTCTGTATCTTATGCTTAATTCTACTGTGAACTTAAACCTGTCTAAAAATAAAATCTAGTCTTAAAAAAAGAATGTGTATTTGCTGTTGTTAATGAAGTGTTGTATAAATATCAATTAGATCAAGTGACAGGAGTGACAACTTCAAAACTCTTTGTATGTCTCAGCTGAAATTGACTAGTTTTAAAAAAAATTCATGGTATTTTTCTACTGTACACCTATTTTAAGGTGTAGCTATTCAGGGGTATCAACTGAAAGTCTGAGGTGTTTACTGGGTTTCTTCACCATAGTAGATTCTGAACTCCGACATCTGTCTTCCCAGTTTTATAAGACTTCTGAAAGGTTACCTTAATTTCTTGGCCTATTAACTTCTACTTGTGAATTGGCAAATAACTTGAAAAAAATGATGTCAAATATAGGTCTTACCTCTTTGTCTTTCTCTTCTCTATGGGATCTTGGCCACTGAAGATGCTTAGAAAACTCTCTTGGGTGTGTGCATATGTGTGAAAATATTAAATTTTCAATCAATATTTTTCCAGTCCTCATAGTTTTCCTTGGTAGTTGAATTGGTCTGATACAAGATTATCTGCCATAGCCGGAACTGCAGACTGTTAACAGTTATATACTGAGCACTTCTTAACTGTCAGGTATGATTCTAGAATCTCTGTGCTAGCCCTAATAGAGCGTACATTCAAATGAGTCAGTCAGCCTAAGGAAGGAGTATCAGTGAAGCTCAGCCAATCCAAATAATGTCTAATTGGTAACTGGTTATTTCAGCAATAGGCTTATGCAAAATGCCAAGCCAATTAGACCTGTGGAGACTCAGTTACAAAGATTTGTAAGGATTGTTTGAAAGGATTGTTGTTAAGAAGAATTTTTTTTTTTTCTATAGGACTTAGTTTTGAGAGAATGTAAGCCTGAAGATGCTTGGAAGCAAGAGAGATGAGAGACAATTTTTTTCTTTCTTTCAATAGGCAAGACATGGAATCAGCATAGAAAAAAGCAGGACTGAATGAAGAGTCACCATTTTGATTAGATTGTTTAAATTTCCAGCATTAATTCTGTATGTATCAGCCGTGTGAATTATACTGGTTTTGCTTAAGCTCCTCTGATTTGGGTTGTAATTTAAAACCTCATTAATACACATTGTAAATTAGCAAAATCAGTGAACAATTTTTGGTACTTATTTTGCTTGAATTTTCTTTGCATTTGGATTTGTTTGACCTCTTTTTCGTGAATATTTCTTTTCTTTTGGCTTTTATGATACCTCTACCTGTTGGTATTTCTTCTAAAGTTCACATTAGCTTAACTCAGACTTCTCAGGTTTTTTTTTTCTCTCTCTTCCTTTAACACTGGCATTTCTCATGATTAGATCCTTAGTCTTTGGTCTCATCATACTTAAATGAACATCTTTACATGTCTTAACTAAATTAATATCAACCAGAATTTATCCATCTTGACTCACTGATTCTACCTCTTAAGCATCTTTTATGTACATCCCCTGATTACAGTTAACCCTGCTCCTCTGTATTAATTCAGGCTTTCATAAAGTCTCACTTGCACTATTAGCATTTACCTCTTATCTTTCTCATTCCAGTCTCATCGTTTTATTACATGATCACCAGAGTGGCAGAGCTTTATTGAAAAACTGACCACGTCATTTCCTTACACCATGCATAAGGAAAGTCAACAGTGCCCAGGATATGGGCATAACTGATTTTTTTGTCTTCATCTGTTGACCTTCCTTTACACCCTTTGCTGTTGTCAGAAAAAGTTGCCTGGAGTTCCCTGAAAAAATTAAGCTTTCTTATGGGTTGGTTTCATTGCATCTGCTTTCCCCTTTAAAATGTATTTTTCTGTGTGTCAGTCGGCTGAACTTATGATTGTACCTTAAGTCATAACTCAAAGGTTTACCTCCTCTTGGAAACATTTATCCAACCCTCTTAGACAGATTCTGGTAGTTCTCTGTACTTACATTGTCAGTCTAGGACTACTCAATTCCAAAATTTATCACATTACATTATCATTGACTATAGCTCTGCCTCTTTTCTAAATTCTAAATAATGAAAGAAAGAATAAATTTTAATTAATCTTTGAATATCCAGAATATAGAATGGACAGTAGGCACTTAGTAATCTAAGTGAATGCGATAATAAGGCAAGCATTATGTTTTCTATGATAATTAGGCAATGAATATAGTTTCATTTACCTTCTTCACCTGCAACTTTACTTATGAACTGCTATTATGTTTGCTAGTTTTTTTTTCTGAAAATGTCTTCAGTAAACATAAAGGTAGTATAAAACAGGATGAATTATACATCTACTTCAATCACATAAAACTAACAGCAAGCTGAAGCATATAAAAGGGGATATATTACATTCTTTTTTTCGCAGATTCATAAATTAAAGTGAAGGGAGTTAGGAAACTTGCCTAGGAATATGGTGCCAGTAAGTTTTGCAGATAGACAAGGACTTAAGGCTTTCTAATTCTAAAACATTTACTTTTCCCACTACAACACAATTTGTTGTTTAGGACCGAGGGAACAAATGTTTGACATTTTGGAAGGATAAGCATGATCATGAGCCCAAGGTTTGTCAGGTGACTGATTTTCACCACCATTGCTAAATACCAAGGAAAATCACTACACATTTCCCCATCTGCTTCAAATCCTTCAATTGTCTTCTGACTGGGGTGACCTTCAGAAGCTTAACTGATACCTAGATCCTTGACACTTTTATTATCTCTTTTTCCCTACTGCAGTTATCATATTTTAACATATCAAATAATCAATTTAATTATGATTTATATTTTTATTTTCTGTTTCCATTCACTTGAATTTAAATCCCACAAGATTAAAAACTTTTTTCTATTTTGTTTACTAATGAATATACGGAATCAGTAAAAGAGCCAGGTACATATTAAGTGACCAAGACATAGAGATAAACACATATAAAGTGAATTAAGAACAAATGAACAAATAAATGAATAAAAATACACGCAGGGCCAAGAGTGAATGAAGGTTGACAGGATGTATCTACAATTTTTCTTAGAAAAACTCAGTTAATGTTAGCCTTTGAGAAACTTGGATAGTCAGAGCGGTTGGACAATAATGCTTGCCAAATACAAGTAAGTTCTTACAAATTTAGATTCTTTTGAACAAACTCAATGTAAACAAAACAATTACCTCATCCCTATCGATTATTACCAATCGAGGAAAGAAAAAGAGCCAAAACAAAACTCCCAATTGAGTTAAATGGTAGTGCGTTGTTAAGATTGACAATATTTTTACACATGATCTTGATCCTTTCTTCAGTTTCTTCCCAAAAAAAGAGAGAAAATATGGAAGGCTGGGCCATGGCTTAATTTTTCTTTCTGATGCAAACATTTAGGACAATTAACATAGGTGGTATTTGAGTTGTTTGATTAAATATTGCTCAGGTGAGGACTCAGAGTAGTTTGCCATAGGGTAATTGACTGTCAGACAAAGAAAGTAAAAAAATTAACAATGATAAAAGACAAAGTTGATTTTATTCCCATTGGGGTATTTTTTTTAACATTTGGAAGAAACATAAAAAATGAGTGGGGTAAATCACAATATTTTTTCTAGAAATTTAATCTATCTGGAATTGATTTTTGTGTATGGTGCAAGTTAGGCTCCAACATTATTTCTTCCTTATGTGATTAACACATATATATGAGTATGTATGTGTGCATATATGTGGGTATGTGTGTGTACATATGTATGTATATGTACATGTATAGTAACACATATTTATGGGTATATATGTGCATATATATGGGCATGTGTAGGTACATATGTATGTATATGTGTATGTGTACACACATACCTATATGTATTAGTCTGTTTTCACACTGTTGATAAAGACATACCCAAGATTGGGTAATTTATAAAGAAAAAAGAGGTTTAATGGACTCACAATTCCATGTGGCTTGATAGGCCCCACAATCACGGCAGAAGGCAAAAGACACGTCTTTCATGGTGGCAGGCAAGAGACAGAATGAGAACCAACTGAAAGGGGTTACTCCTTATAAAACCATCAGATCTTTTGAGACTTATTTACTACCATGAGAACAACATGGGGGAACTGCCCCCATAATTCAATTATCTCCCACAGAGTCCCTCCCACAACATGTGGGAATTATGGGAGCTACAATTCAAGATGAGATTTGGGTGGGGACACAGCCAAACCATATCATTACATATATATATATATTGGTTAGGAAAGAATGAACAAATGAAGGAAGAAACACAGAGCCAAGAGTGAGCCAAGAATGTATATACATATTTGCACACATAACATATGTTCCATGTTTTTAATATACGTATGTGTATATTTGTATATGTTCATATGTGTGTAGCCCATATATTTATGTTATTTTGGTCAATTTATCTATTCCTATGTCACAATGCATTATTGCGTTATAAGTCTTGGCATTTTCTTCTTCAAAAATATTTTGGTTAATTATGGCCTTTTGGTCTTCCATAACAATTATAGGATCTTACTGAAGATACATTTTTCAGAGCTGGCCCCATTAATTTATTTCATCTTACAGGCTCTTTTTACAATCTGACATTGACACTCTTTCATCAAGAATGTGGTCTGTGTTCCTACCCTTTGAATCTGAGTAGCTCTGTGATTATGACATAGGTGATGTAAATCTTCTAAGGCTGAGTCATAAAAGCTGTTTAAGGTTCCAATTGGCTCCCTGTCCCATTAATGTACCTCAAGAATCCAGAACTGAGGTGTAAAATATCTGGCAACTCTAAAGCAATGGTGATGAGAGATCACATTGGAAGAATGTATAGAAATAGAGAAAGATGCCCAAGAAGCCCCAGTGTTCCAACATCAACTGTTCCAGCCCTCAGTTTAGGTGACAAGCATATGAGAAAGCAAAGCTTCAGACATCCTAACCTCCTCCTTTATGCAGTTCCAACTGCCGGGATGTTTAGTTGAGCAGAAATAAGAGGTTCCCAGAATTCAGCCCAAATTCATGAATAAAATAAATATTGCTGTTGTTTTAAGCCATTGAATTTTCAGGTGGTTTCTCATGCAGCCAGAGTGATGGAACAGTTTAACACACACATACACAACACATCCCCCTAAAAAATGTTGAAATTTTAATAACAATTCTATTGAATCTATAACTTAATTTGGGGAGAACTAGAATCTAATTGATATTGATAAGAACTTTCCAGTCCATGAACATGATATACATTTTTATTTATTGAGACTCTTAAAAGTCTTTCAACAAAGTTCTATAATTTTTTCTATATACGTTTCACACATTTTTAGTTTAGTTTTTCATAAATACCTTATATTTTGTGCCATTTCTTATGAATTTTCTTTTCTTTTCTCTTTACTTTTTTTTAGACAGAGTCTCACTGTGTTGCACAGGCTGGGTGCAGTGGTACGATCTCGGCTCACTGCAACCTCTGCTTCCTGGGTTGAAGTGATTCTTGCGCCTCAGTGTCCTGAGTAGCTGAGACTACAAAAATGCACCACCATACAAGGCTAATTTTTGTATTTTTAGTAGAGATGGGGTTTTGTCATGTTGGCCAGGCTGGTCTTGAACTCCTGGCCTCATGTGATCCACCCGCCTCAGCCTCTCAAAGTGCTGGGATTACAGGCGTGAGCCACTGCATCTGGCTTCTTCTGAATTTTCTAACTAGTTATTACCACTATATAGAAATAAAATTGTCTTTTTTTTTTTTTTTTTGAGATAGGATTTTGCTGTATCACCCAGGCTGGAGTGCAGTGACTCGATCACAGCTTACTTCAGCCTTGAACTCTCAGGCACAAGCCACAAGCCACAAGCCATCCTCCCTCCTGCCTCAGCCTCCCAAGTAGTGCACTACTACGCCTAATTTTTTTTTTCTTCAGTAGAGATAGGATCTCCCTATGTTGCCCAGGCTGGTCTCAAACTCCCGGGCTCAAGTGATCCTCATGCCTCAGCCTCCCAAAGTGCTAGGATTACTGGAATGAGCCACTACAACCAGTTTACAATTATCTTTTTTAATGCTAATTTTATATCCAGTACCTTGCTAAACTCTTTTCAGTTCTAAAACTTGCTATTAATCATTTGAGTTTTCTACATAAAAACTTCCTAACATTTCTTATTATTTACAGGTTATTTCTTCCATTCTAATAGAATATTAGCATTTGTCATTGATTCTAAGATGCCATTGATTATAAAATGCAAAAAAAGTTTTACAAAAAATTGTGCCTTAAATTAATTAAAAAAACCAGTAATTTTTTCATTGCCTTACTAGGATGATTTAGATCTTCACTACGATGTTGAATAGAAGTGGTGAAAGGGGCACCCTAATTTTATTCAGATTTTTACAGGGAATGCTTTCAAAAAATTTCACCTTTTTCTAACAAACTTTGGAAATACAAGTCTGTCCTTGAATTTTACTGAAGGCATTTTCTGCTTCAATTATAATAATCATTTTTTTCTCCAAATGTGATGAATTACATTAGGTTATATAAAAAATAATAAACTGTGTACTTCTAATGGGAGCCCAGCCTATTAGGAAAATAATATTACTAATATTTAGTAAGCTACATATAATATTTTAATGCATTACTAAATTCAATTTACTAATATTTAGTTTAGGATATCTGAATCTATTTTCTTGAGTGAGATTACTCTTTATTTTTTCTTTCTCATACTATTATTTAGTTTCAATATTAAATTTAGTATCAGATATTTATGTCTTTGTCCATAAGCAAAATTGGTCTTTTTTTTTCCTCTTTTATTCTGTCATTTTAAGGTTTTATTATCAAAGTTATCCTAGGCTCATAACATGCAATGCAACTGTTTCCTCCTTTACTCTCTATATAGCATATTTTGTGGAACATTACATTAATTTGTTTTTTGAATAGTTCATGCACTATCTCTCAATTTATATATTATTGTTGGCTGTATTTTATTTATTTAAAGTTTTTTAAATTGACATAAAAATTGTACATATGCATTGTGTACAACATGTTGTTTTGAAATATGTATACATTGTGAAATGGTGACATCAAGCTAGTTAATATGTGCATCACTTCACTTACCATTTCTCTGTGGTGAGAACACAAAATCTACTCTCTTAGCAATTTTCAAGAATACATTGTTATTAATAGTCACCATGTTGACCAATAGATCGCTTATATTTATACCTCCTACCTAAATGAAACTTTGTATCCTTTGACCAATATCTCCTCAACACTCCGGCAAATTTCTGGTAATCACCATCCTTCTTTCTATTTCTATGAGCTTAACATTTTTACATTCCACATATATGTGAGATCATGCAGTATTTATCTTTCTCCGACTGGCTTAGTTCATTTAACATAATGTCCTCCAGGTTCATTCATGTTGCCACAAATGACAGAATTTGCTCCTTTTTTCAAGATGAATAGTATTCCATTATGTATATCTACCACATTTTCTTTATCCATTTTCTGTCAATGAGCCAATGAGCACTTAGAGTGATTCCTTATCTTAGCAACCGCGCAATATGAACTATGAAGTGCAGATACCTCTTCAATATACTAGTTTCATTTCCTTTGGATATACACCCAGTAGTGGGATTGCTGGATTATAAGGTAGTTCTTTCTTTTTTAAATTTCAGAGGCACCTCTATACTGTTTTTCATGATGGTTGTAGTATTTTACATTCCCACCAACAATGTTCAAGTGTTCCCTTTTCTTCACATCCTCTCCAACACTTGTTATCTTTTGTCTTTTTGATATAGCCATTCTAATAGCCATGAGGTGCTAACACATTGTGGTTTTAATTTGCATTTATCTGATGATTAGTGATTTTTTCCATATACCTGTTGGACATTGGTATGTCTTTTTTTGAGAACTATCTATTCAGATCCTTTGCCCATTTTTAATTGGATTATTTGGGTTTTCCTTGTTTTTTGTTTGTTCTTACTATTGAGTTGTTTGAGTTTCTTACATATCTTGGATGTTAAACCTTTATCAAATATATGGGTTGCAATTATTATCTCCTATTCTGTAGGTTGTCTTTTCACTCTGTCGTTTCCTTGGCTGTGCAAAAACTTTTTAGTTTGAAGTAATCCCATTTATCTGTTCGCTTGATTTTATTTTATTTATTTTTTTTGCGTGTGGCTTTGGCTTCATAGCCAAAAAGCCATTTCCCAGACCAATGTCATGGAGCTTTTTTCTTCTTATTTTTTTTTTCTAGGAGTTTTACACTTTCAGGTCTTATATTTAAGTCTTTAATCCATTTTCAGTTGATTTTTGCCTATGGTGTGAGATAAGGGACCAATTTCATTCTTCTGCATGAATGTACAGTTATCATTGCACCATTTATTAAAGAGACATTATTTTTCTCATTGTGTGTTCTTAACACCTTTGCCAAAAATCATTTGACTATGAATGTGTGGATTTATTTCTGGGCTCTATATTTTGTTCTGTTGGTCTGTGTGTCTGTGTTTATGTCACTACCATGCTTTTGTGGTTGAAGCTTTGTAGTAGATTTTAAAGTCAGGGAGTGTGATGCCTCCAGCTTTGTTCTTTTTGCTCAATTTTTTTTGGGCTATTCAGGGTTTTTTTGTGGTTCTGCATGAATTTTAGGATTTTTTTCTACTTCTGTGAAAAATGTCACTGGAATTTTGGTAAGCATTGCATTGAATCTTTTTATTGCTTTGGTAGTACGGGAATTTTAGCAATATTTATTCTTCCAATTTATGAACACAGGATATCTTTTTATTTATTGTGCCTTCTTTAATTCCCTTCATCAATGTTGTGTAGCTTTCAGTGAATAGTTCTTTTAGTTCTTTGGTTAAATTAATTACCAAGTATTTTAATTTTTTTGGTAAATATTGTATAAATGCAATTGTTTTCTTAATTTCTTTGTAGGATAGTTCATTGCTAGTGTATAGTGATGCTACTGATTTTTGTATGTTGATTTTATATCCTTCAGCTGTCCTGAATTCTTTTTATTAGTTCTAACAGTTTTTTGGTAGAGTCCTTAAGGGTTTTCTATATGCATGATCATGTTGTCTGCAAACAAGGACATTTTAGCTGCTTCCTTTCCAGTTTGGATGCCCTTTATTCTGTCTTTTGCCTAATTGCTTGAACTAGAATTTCCAATACTATGTTGAATAGAATTTGTAGGAGTAGGCATCTTTGTCTTGTTACTGATAGGAGAGGAAAAGCTTTCAACTTTTCACTATTGAGTATGATGTTACCTATGGGTCTGTCATATATGGCCTCTATTATATTAAGGTGCATTCCTTCTATACTTAATTTGTTGAGAGTTTTTTTTTTTATCATGAAAGGATATTGAATTCTATCAACTGCCCTTTTTGAATTTATTGTTGTCATATATTTTAATGTTATATTAAACATTACAAGTTGTATTTTTTAGGATGTCAAAGTCTGTTTAGAATTTTTATGATATTTACCACTTTCTTTGCTGCTCATTCCTTCTTGAAATTGACTTGTATTTTGAGAATTCTGTCCGAATTATGTTACTTTCATATTTTTTAGTGAAAGTTTGTTGGTGGAAAACCTTAAACTTCTTATTTTTCTAAAATGTCTTTATATCTCCCCATTCATGAAAGTTATTTTGCTATGATAATTTAAGACAAGAGTTATTTTCTATCTTTATAGTGCAAATATCATTCACTGTTTTGCTTCCCTGTGGTTGAAGAGAAAACAGCTGTCAGTCTAATTGATGCTCTTTTGAATGCAATCTGCCTTTCGTCTCTGACTGAGTAAGATCTTTTAACATTCTGTAGCTTCAACATTTCTCTTGCTTGAGATCTTTTGGGTTCTTGAATTTGTCATAGTAACAAACCCCTAGTTTTGAAAAGTTCATAGCCGTTATCTATTCAGATATTGCCTTTGATTCTATCTCACCTCTTCTATTATAACTCCATTAAGTTGTGTTAGATGTTCCCATTTTATCATTCATGTCTCTTGACATGTATCTACCCCTTCCTGTTGTATTCTGAACAATTTCTTCAATGCTGTTATTCAGTTAATTGATTATCTTTTTTGCTAAGTATAACCTACTTTTAAGTATGTTACTTTAGTGTTTATTTTCTAGTATATCTTAATTTTTGGAAGTTTTAAAATTTATTTTTCAAATTATTTAGCTCTTTACTAATAATCTCAAACTGTTATTTAATTTCTTTAAACATATTAAACATAGTGGTCAGTATATTATTTCTGCTAATTTTAGTATTTAAATTCTGTTTGGGTCTGGTTTTGTTATGTTTTTTTCTGTTTGGCTCTGCCTCACAATACTTATGCTCTTGGATGTTTACTAGCTGTTGATCATCAGTTACATTTTTTCTGTGGAGATTTTTTGAGGTATCGGATCAAAGTGAGTTGCTCCATATATAATTGGTGTTTGCTTTAGCCAGGTATCTGGAGGCTTTACCAGTCTAAGACTACTTCCAACAAAGCTTTGGCTTGAAGCTTTTATTACCACCAATGCAGTATGTACTCAGACTACAATATGAGGTCCGAATCTTGGTTATAATTTCTCAGGGAATATAGCTTTTCATTCACTGACACCAAGTTTTAAAATCATCAATATTTTGTTTTTGTAGTCTGTTGAAGTGGGGGCAGTAGAGTGTTGCCCTTTGGTGATTACTTTTTATTTTATTTATTTATTTATTTATTTATTTTTATTATACTTTAAGTTTTAGGGTACATGTGCACAACGTGCAGGTTTGTTACATATGTATACATGTGCCATGTTGGTGTGCTGCACCCATTAACTCGTCATTTAACATTAGGTATATCTCCTAATGCTATCTCTTCCCCTCCCCCCACCCCACAAAAGGCCCCGGAGTGTGATGTTCCCCTTCCTGTGTTCATGTGTTCTCGTTGTTCAATTCCCACCTATGAGTAAGAACATGTGGTGATTGGTTTTTTGTCCTTGCGATAGTTTGCTGAGAATGATGGTTTCCAGCTTCATCCATGTCCCTACAAAGGACATGAACTCATCATTTTTTATGGCTGAATAGTATTCCATGGTGTATATGTGCCACATTTTCTTAATCCAGTCTATCATTGTTGGACATTTGGATTGGTTCCAAGTCTTTGATATTGTGAATAATGCTGCAATAAACATACGTGTGCATGTGTCTTTATAGCAGCATGTTTTATAATACTTTGGGTATATGCCCAGTAATGGGATGGCTGGGTCAAATGGTATTTCTAGTTCTAGATCCCTGAGGAATCACCACACTGACTTCCACAATGGTTGAACTAGTTTACCGTCCCATCAACAGTGTAAAAGTGTTCCTATTTCTCCACATCCTCTCCAGCACCTGTTGTTTCCTGACTTTTTAATGATTGCCATTCTAACTGGTGTGAGATGGTATCTCATTGTGGTTTTGATTTGCATTTCTCTGATGGCCAGTGATGATGAGCATTTTTTCATGTGTCTTTTGGCTGCATAAATGTCTGCTTTTGAGAAGTGTCTGTTCATATCCTTTGCCGACTTCTTGGGGTTGTTTGCTTTTTTCTTGTAAATTTGTTTGAGTTCATTGCAGATTCTGGATATTAGCCCTTTGTTAGATGAGTAGATTGCAAAAATTTTCTCCCATTCTGTAGGTTGCCTGTTCACTCTGACGGTAGTTTCTTTTGCTGTGCAGATGCTCTTTAGTTTAATTAGATCCCATTTGTCAATTTTGGCTTTTGTTGCCGTTGCTTTTGGTGTTTTAGACATGAAGTCCTTGCCCATACCTATGTCTTGAATGGTATTGCCTAGGTTTTCTTCTAGGGTTTTTATGGTTTTAGGTCTGACATTTAAGTCTTTAATCCATCTTGAATTAATTTTTGTATGAGGTGTAAGGAAGGGATCCAGTTTCAGCTTTCTCCATATGGCTAGCCAGTTTTCCCAGCACCATTTATTAAATAGGGAATCCTTTCCCCATTGCTTGTTTTTGTCAGGTTTGTCAAAGATCGGATAGTTGTAGATATGCAGCATTATTTCTGAGGGCTCTGTTCTGTTCCATTGGTCTATATCTCTGTTTTGGTACCAGTACCATGCCATTTTGGTTACTGTAGCCTTGTAGTATAGTTTGAAGTCAGGTAGTGTGATGCCTCCAGCTTTGTTCTTTTGGTTTAGGATTGACTTGGCAATGCGGGCTCTTTTTTGGTTCCATATGAACTTTAAAGTAGTTTTTTCCAATTCTGTGAAGAAAGTCATTTGTAGCTTGATGGGGATGGCATTGAATCTATAAGTTACTTGGGCAGTATGGCCATTTTCACGATATTGATTCTTCCTACCCATGAGCATGGAATATTCTTCCATTTGTTTGTATCCTCTTTTATTTCATTGAGCAGTGGTTTGTAGTCTTCTTGAAGAGGTCCTTCACATCCCTTGTAAGTTGGATTCCTAGGTATTTTATTCTCTTTGAAGCAATTGTGAATGGGAGTTCACTTATGATTTGGCTCTCTGTTTGTCTGTTGTTGGTGTATAAGAATGCTTGTGATTTTTGCACATTGATTTTGTATCCTGAGACTTTGCTGAAGTTGCCTATCAGCTTAAGGAGATTGTGGGCTGAGACGATGGAGTTTTCTAGATATACAATCATGTCATCTGCAAATAGGGACAATTTGACTTCCTCTTTTCCTAATTGAATACCCTTTATTTCCTTCTCCTGCCTGATTGCCCTGGCCAGAACTTCCAACACTATGTTGAATAGGAGTGGTGAGAGAGGGCATCCCTGTCTTGTGCCAGTTTTCAAAGGGAATGCTTCCAGTTTTTGCCCATTCAGTATGATATTCGCTGTGGGTTTGTCATAGATAGCTCTTATTATTTTGAGATATGTCCCATCAAGACTTAATTTATTGAGAGTTTTTAGGATGAAGCGTTGTTGAATTTTGTCAAAGGCCTTTTCTGCATCTATTGAGATAATCATGTGGTTTTTGTCTTTGGTTCTCTTTATATGCTGGATTACATTTATTGATTTGCATATGTTGAACCAGCCTTGCATCCTAGGGATGAAGCCCACTTGATCATGGTGGATAAGCTTTTTGATGTGCTGTTGGATTCGGTTTGCCAGTATTTTATTGAGGATTTTTGTATCAATGTTCATCACGGATATTGGTCTAAAATTCTCTTTTTTTGTTGTGTCTCTGCCAGGCTTTGGAATCAGGATGATGCTTGCCTCATAAAATGAGTTAGGGAGGATTCCCTCTTTTTCTATTCATTGGAATAGTTTCAGAAGGAATGGTACCAGCTCCTCCTTGTACCTCTGGTAGAATTCGGCTGTGAATCCATCTGGTACTAGACTTTTTTTGCTTGGTAAGCTATTAATTATTGCCTCAATTTCACAGCCTGTTATTCGTCTATTCAGAGATTCAACTTCTTCCTGGTTTAATCTTGGGAGGGTGCATGTGTCCAGGAATTTATTCATTTATTCTAGATATTCTAGTTTATTTGCATAGTGGTGTTTATAGTATTCTCTGATGGTAGTTTGTATTTCTGTGGGATCAGTGGTGATATCCCCTTTATCATTTTTTATTGCGTCTATTTGATTCTTCTCTCTTTTCGTCTTTATTAGTCTTGCTAGCGGTCTATCAATTTTGTTGATCTTTTCAAAAAACCAGCTCCTGGATTCATTGATTTTTTGAAGGGTTTTTTGTGTCTCTATTTCCTTCAGTTCTGCTCTGATCTTAGTTATTTCTTGCCTTCTGCTAGCTTTTGAATGTGTTTGCTCTTGCTTCTCTAGTTGTTTTAATTGTGATGTTAGGGTGTGAATTTTAGATCTTTCCTGATTTCCCTTGTGGGCAATTAGTGCTATAAATTTCCCTGTACACATGTAGAGGGAAATTTAGTGTGTCCCAGAGATTCTGGTATGTTGTGTCTTTGTTCTCATTGGTTTCAAAGAACATCTTTATTTCTGCCTTCATTTCATTATGTACCCAGTAGTCATTCAGGAGCAGGTTGTTCAGTTTCCATGTAGTTGAGCGGTTTTGAGTGAGTTTCTTAATCCTCAGTTCTAGTTTGATTGCACTGTGGTCTGAGAGACAGTTTGTTATAATTTCTGTTCTTTTACATTTGCTGAGGAGTGCTTTACTTCCCAGTATGTGGTCAATTTTGGAATAGGTGTGGTGTGGTGCTGAAAAGACTGTATATTGTTGATTTGGGGTGGAGAGTTCTGCAGATGTCTATTAGGTCTGCTTGGTGCAGAGCTGAGTTCATTTCCTGGATATCCTTGTTAACTTTCTGTCTTGTTGATCTGTCTAATGTTGACAGTGGGGTGTTAAAGTCTCCCATTATTATTGTGTGGGAGTCTAAGTCTCTTTGTAGGTCTCTAAGGACTTGCTTTATGAATCTGGGTGCTCCTGTATTGGGTGCATGTATATTGAGGATAGTTAGCTCTTCTTGTTGAATTGTTCCCTTTACCATTCTGTAATGGCCTTCTTTGTCTCTTTTGATCTTTGTTGGTTTAAAGTCTGTTTTATCAGAGACTAGGATTGCAACCCTTGCCTTTTTTTGTTTTCCATTTGCTTGGTAGATCTTCCTCCATCCCTTTATTTTGAGCCTATGTGTGTCTCTGTACGTGAGATGGGTTTCCTGAATACAGCACACTGATGGGTCTTGACTCTTTATCCAATTTGCCAGTCTGTGTCTTTTAATTGGAACATTTAGCCCATTTACATTTAAGGTTAATATTATGTGTGAATTTGATCCTGCCATTATGATGTTAGCTGGTTATTTTGCTCGTTAGTTGATGCAGTTTCTTCCTAGCCTTGATGGTCTTTACAATTTGGCATGTTTTTGCAGTTGCTGGTACTGGTTGTTCCTCTCCATGTTTAGTGCTTCTTTCAGGAGCTCTTTTAGGGCAGGCCTGGTGGTGACAAAATCTCTCAGCATTTACTTATCTGTAAAGGATTTTATTTCTCCTTCACTTATGAAGCTTAGTTTGGCTGGATATGAAATTCTGGGTTGAAAATTCTTTTCTTTAAGAATGTTGAATATTGGCCCCCATTCTCTTCTGGCTTGTAGAGTTTCTGGTGAGAGACCAGCTGTTAGTCTGATGAACTTCCCTTTGTGGGTAACCAGACGTTTCTCTCTGGCTGCCCTTAACATTTTTTCCTTCATTTCAACTTTGGTGAATCTGACAATTATATGTCTTGGGGTTGCTCTTCTCAAGGAGTATCTTTGTGGCATTCTCTGTATTTCCTGAATTTGAATGTTGGCATGCCTTGCTAGATTGGGGAAGTTCTCCTGGATAATATCCTGTAGAATGTTTTCCAACTTGTTTCCATTCTCTCTGTCACTTTCAGGTACACCAATCAAAGGTAGATTTGGTCTTTTCACATAGTCCCATATTTCTTTGAGGCTTTGTTCATTTCTTTTTATTCTTTTTTCTCTAAACTTCTCTTCTCGCTTCATTTCATTCATTTGATCTTCCATCACTGATACCCTTTCTTCCAGTTGATCGAATGGGCTACTGAGGCTTGTGCATTCATCATGTAGTTCTTGTGCCGTGGTTTTCAGCTCCATCAGGTCCTTTAAGTACTTCTCTGCATTGGTTATTCTAGTTAGCCATTCGTCTAATTTTTTTTCAAGGTTTTTAACTTCTTTGCCATGGGTTCAAACTTCCTCCTTTAGCTTGGTGTAGTTTGATCATCTGAAGCCTTCTTCTCTCAGCTCATCAAAGTCATTCTCCGTCCACCTTTGTTCCATTGCTAGTGAGGAGCTGTGTTCTTGTGGAGGAGGAGAGGCGCTCTGATTTTTAGAGTTTCCAGTTTTTCTGTTCTTTTTTTTCCCCATCTTTGTGGTTTTATCTACCTTTGGTCTTTGATGACGGTGACTGACAGATGGGGTTTTGATGTGGGTGTCCTTTCTGTTTGTTAGTTTTCCTTCTAACAGTCAGGACCCTCAGCTGCAGGTCTGTTGGGGTTTGTTGGAGGTACACTCCAGACCCTGTTTGCCTGGGTATCAGCAGCAGAGGCTGCAGAACAGCGGATATTGGTGAACAGCAAATGTTGTTGCCTGATTGTTCCTCCGGAAGTTTTGTCTCAGAGGAGTACCGGGCCGTGTGAGGTGTCAGTCTGCCCCTACTGGGGGGGTGCCTCCCAGTTAGGCTACTCGGGGGTCAGGGACCCACTTGAGGAGGCAGTCTGTCTGTTCTCAGATCTCCAGCTGCATGCTGGGAGAACCACTGCTCTCTTCAAAGCTGTCAGACAGGGACATTTAAGTCTGCAGAAGTTTCTGCTGCCTTTTGTTTGGCTCTCCCAGAGGTGGAGTCTACAGAGGCAGGCAGGCCTCCTTGAGCTGCGGTAGGATCTACCCAGTTTGAGCTTCCCTGCCACTTTGTTTACCTACTCAAGCCTCGGCAATGGCGGGCACCCCTCCCCCAGCCTCACTGCCACCTTGCAGTTTGATCTCAGACTGCTGTGGTAGCAATGAGCGAGGCTCTGTGGGCGTAGGACCCACTGAGCCATGCACAGGATATAATCTCCTGGTGTGTCGTTTGCTAAGACCATTGGAAAAGCGCAGTATTAGGGTGAGAGTGACCCGATTTTCCAGGTGCCGTCTGTCACCCCTTTCTTTGACTAGGAAAGGGAATTCCCTGACCCCTTGTGCTTCCTGGGTGGGTGAGGTGATGCCTCGCCCTGCTTCGGCTTATGCTTGGTGCACTGCACCCACTGTCCTGCACCCAGTTTCCGACACTCCCCAGTGAGATGAACCCCGTATCTCAGTTGGAAATGCAGAAATCACCCGTCTTCTGTGTTGCTCACACTGGGAGCTGTAGATTGGAGCTGTTCCTATTTGGCCATCTTGGCTCCACCCTTCTTTCTCTTTCTTTCCCTTCCAATGTCTGGATGTAGATAGCAGTACAGACCTTTACAGACTGTTCTCAATGGATTTCTCTTCTTTACTGAGCTTCAAAGCTTCCATGATGTTGGCAGCTGGGAATGAAAGGCAGAGGGAGGGAGTGCAGGGCCGGATCACTGCCTGGGAGTGGTGATTACTTTTGAAAAGTGGGATGATCATCTTTTAAAATCTGTACCTTGAATGGGTCTTAGAATTTTTATTCCTATGCCTCAAGTTTCATAAGGTGGAATAACCAAGGCTTAATTTCCTGTTTTTGTAAATACTCTCGAGCAAAAACTATTTTAAATAATCATCTTATCTCTCTAGATTCTGGCTTGACTTTGTTTTTAACCCAAATATTCCTTATGTTTTTGTTAATTAGTAGATAAAGATGATTTTTGAAGACTTTCTGTCATTTTAAATAGATTTCAACAAGATGACCTATCCAGGTCCTTAGCATACTGTATTTCTGAAAATAAAACTCTAATTATTTTTCTTTTCAACAATTTTTAAAAGATTTATTGGCCTTCTCTCATGTGCCCATCATTGTGGAATGAACTTGGGGAACAAATTTAATCAGTTGTGGCCCTAACTTCAAGTTAATTATAATTTGGAAGGAAAAGAGTTCACATAATTCTAACACTTATGCATGGAACACAGTGAAAGATTTTTTTCACAGAATGTTACAACATGAAAGCAGATCTACCTGTATTGTTTTGAGCTAAAACAGGTGGCTTCTGAGAATGATTTTTGAAGAATGTAATGTCTGAGGAATGTAAACAAGATGGATATAAGTGTCATGAGGGCAAGTACCTGACTTTGTCAATATTGTATTTTTTTTCTGCCTAGGACAGGTGCTTAATAAATATTTGCTGTATTAACAAATGTTTGAATAAGATATAATTATTGTCTTTAAAGACAATAATCATGTCTTTAAAATAAAAGAATTATGACCATTGATAAATCACAGCATGTCTATAGTTTTCTAAATACATGTCCTAAATTTCTTTAATCTCTTCTGCCCCATGTTAGAAAGCATGTATCTACTTGTGTATTTCTTAAATATGAAAGAGAAGAAGAGTAGAAGAGTGAGAAGTGGCTCTGAAAATCAGAAGGCCTAAGACCTATGACAGAGTGAGTTATTTGCCTAGTCCGTGTTTTTTATTATTTAGTATTTCCATTTATCCTTGGCCTGCCTTTCTTTAAAATACACTTTGACTCTTGAATTCGCATTTAAGTGTTTTTGTCATAATGGAAATAGCTTTGGAAACAGAGAAATCTTGTTTTAAATTTCAGTTCTAATACTTGTCAGCCACATGAACTCTCTAAGACTCATTTTCCTTATATGTTAAATAGAATAAATAAAACTTCCTTGCAGTATTACAACTTTTCAAAATAACAAATATATATAAGTAGATTGTATATAATATACATGTTACATAAAGAAAAAGAAATAATATATAATGTATATATTATTGTATGTATATGCATAATATATATATCAACTTCCAAGCACTATTAATATATGCAGCATCGTTTTTATTATTATCATTATTCTTCTAATACACCCAAACACTTTTTAGCTGAGCTTTCCCTACCTTTTCTCTAATTATTTCCAACTTTATTAAAATTTTTGTGTAGATTAATGGATTTGGAGGTTTTCACGCTTTCCTCAGATAATCACTACGAGTTTTTGGTGAGTAGATCAAAAACTTTTGAGCTGCAAAAGTTGACTAAAATCTTGCTACTCTCTTGATTTCCCAGAAAATGGTTTTGGGGCTACATATTGTTTTATATTTCATCTGTATCCATCTCTCTTTCACTAGAGCTTTTCCTCAGGGACTCTTCTTCTTTGTCTTTCGGCTCTCCTCAATGCTATTGTTTTCTTTTTTAGTTCTGGAAAGACCTATTATTAATTAGGGAATCCATTCTTCCTCATTTCACTATGCCTGACATACTTGAAGACCTCACATTTGAGGTCAAGGAGTCACAATAAAGAAAGGCCCTAGCTGGTTCTAACCTTCACAAATGAGATTTGATGGCATAGAGAGTTTAAACTCTTTTAGTGGGTGAGACTGGTGAGGCAAAGAAGACAAACAGAGGAGAAAAGAAAGTCAAGGACAGAGCCTTGGGGAATGGTTATTTTTAGATGATGATGAGAGGACAAAGAGCTTGAGAAGGAGATAGGAGAGATCTGAAAAGTAGAAGCAGACCTAGGGACAAGGAGAGTAATGGAATAGGAGGGCTGAGGGAGTTGTCAAAGACATTGCTAGTGAACAGGGCTGACAGCATCAAGGCAGTGATAAAGAAGCCCACTTAGGAAAGGGAGACAGATTAAGAATAAATTTAGCAGTGCTGTGAAGTGGGGTGGGGAGCAAATTCTAATAGATGCCAACAGTTTCAGGCCAGGAGATGATGCCAAAGAAACAGAGGTAATTCCTTCCCAATATGATTTCTGGAATGTTGGCAGTAAATTGGAGAGATCTAAGCAAAGTTGTTGGAAGAGAGCAATGGGCCAGGAGAAAGTGAGACTGAAAATGGAAAAGATCAAAGATGGATGTATACAGAAAACACAGACATGAGACATGTCATTAAGGCAGTGGGAGGAGAAAACTTTGGAAGGAAGACCAGACAACAGGAAGAAATGAGAGAGAGAAAACCAAGACAGAGAGATATTCATGGTGGAAAAGGGTAGGTTGAAGGCATGTGGAGCAAAACAGGGTGCCATAGTGATGAAGAGTGCCCTGGGAGCAGACCCTCACACTGTCACTAACATTGAGATCTTGTGCATGTCACTCCACCACTCTGAGCCTCAGTTTCCTTTATCTTTCCCCTCAAATGAAGGATAAAGACAACACTTACAGAATTGTAGTAAGAACTAAATGAGATAGAACTTACAACAGTACTTGGGCCATAATCATTACTAATTCTATTAAGAACAACATGGGTATTCTCCACAGTAAAGTTTGCAGTAAGAACTTCATGGAAGAATAAAGGTGTAAAGGTGGAGCCAGAGGATGAGGATCTTCTGAAATGTTGGATAATGCACTCCAAATGAGTAAAGGGCCAGATGGACCTGAGCATCACTGAGATAGGGTTTGAGGATAAAGAGATGTAAAGAACTGGAGGCCAAAGGAGAAAGAAAAAGTCTTATACCTTATACATTCATGTATGTGAAAGAAATATACAAATAGGAAGCAAGTCATCTCCAAGAATAAATGATGGCTGTTTATAAGTCAGGTAGGCAAAATACTGCCATTCTGTGAATTAGTGATTGTTCAGAGTCTGTCTAGGGGTAGCTTCTCAAATTTCTTCCATCTTGCCTATTTTTCTAAAGGAACTTAAATTAACAGAGAGCACCAGGTAGCTGCTGACCTAAAGTGCAGTATAACGTTGGAATTCCCCAAGCCCTGTGCCAAAACATAGAAGGAAATATCACAGAACCTTGGGTTGGAGGATGCCTTAAAAGTTTCCCAGTAAAATCAACAAGCTGATACTTAAGTCCTACATCATTGAAGCAGGTGTTGGTTTGGTTGTTTGTTGTTTGTTTATCAGTCTCTGTTTTTAAACTGCCAGCAAGTGAACTAATTGCTCTGACTGTTAGAAGGAAAGGGCTAAAACCTGCCTTTAAGGTTAACCTGTCTTTCTATAGCACGTACCCATGGTCATAGTTCTTCCATTTGGCATTCAGTAGAATAGGCGTAATGTGCTTTCCATTGCCAATTTGTTAGCTATTTGAACACAGCTATTTTTTTCTTCATGAATCTTTATGAGGAAGAGCGTGGTGGTGAAGTGGGTTCGACTTACTCACTCTTTCCCTAAAATATTTTGAGTCGCTGTGTTGTTTTGGCTACTTTGGACCTCAGTTGGCTTCAGTGTTATAGTAAGGTTGTCCCCAGGAAGAAGAGGATAAAGACAATGCACAGGTCATGTTTGATCAGTGAACAGGAGAAGAACTCAAATCTACATTTGTGGGATTTGGTATAAAACTTGCCTGTTGACCAAGCCAGAACAGATGGTAAACAGAATGTTTATAAGAATGTAATTTCCTTACCTGTGAAATGGAGGTGACTGTGCCTACCTCTTCAGGTTGTTGTAAGCAATAAATGAGTCTACAGCTAGAGACAACATCTTAGAGGTACTCATTAAACAACATATATTATGGTTATTATCAAATGGTGTCACCAATAATGAAAATTAAATCTATTTTTTGTCTGTACATTGAGTAAATTTTAATTCTTTTCTATGTTATCAGTATAGAGATCATATGCATATAAATCCTTTATATATTTTATGGAGTCATTTAATTGGATGTATATTTCATTTAAAATGGAGATTATTTAAAAAGTGAATATGATGTATCATCAGGCTTCTTGTTGATCTTCGTGTTCAAAATTTACATCCGTGGGATAGATCATGTTGCAGTTTACATTGGTATGCAAAAGGAAATGGCAATTCTGTATTTATGACAGCCTGTTTAAAATGGGCAAGAAAGAGTCTCTTATAACAAGGTTATATTGTATTGATTTGCCATTCGAATATTTATTTATTTATTTATTATACATGCCATTTCTGGAAAATGTAAAGCACAACAAAAATTCGTGGTTATTTCCAGCTTCCGGAGAGCTGGATAGATGTGAGAGTGTATTTATGGGGTATTTATTTTCTAATATATGCAATGGAGTTGATCCTAAATGATTTGACTTTAAAAGCAGAATATAAATCTCTACAGGCACAAGTAGAGTTAAGGTTTGTACTAAATCTTTGCCTAAAATACCCCAAAGCAAGTTATAAAAAAATTCCTTCTCATGCATCAAATTAAAACTAACCTTGTTGGGCAACCAGTGATAAAACGGGACTCTCAGACCACTCTGCATGGATCACAGCATTCATCACCAGTTTATATTTTCTTTGCAGAGAAAATATCTTATTTCCCCCAGTCTGATGCACATTTTTAAAAGACAACATTTTTTGTCTTCAGCACACCCATATAAGTAAATCTATGTGGGAATAAACTACCCATATAGTTTATTCAGCTCCTCCCCTGTGCCAGGTACTGCTCTGGGCATTTTGATATTGGTTAACATTTCTGTAGTGCTTACTATGTGCTCGATATTGTGCCCCAAATGCTTTCTGTACATTATGTACTTAATTGTCATAATCACCGTATGACTAAATGTCATCTTCCCAATTTTCTATATGAGAAAACTCAGACTCTGAGACATTATGGAACTTACCCAGAGGTAGCCAGGTTATAATCTGAATCCAGGCGAAGTACTCAGGTGGTATTGATTGAAAGGCCATCTCTTTCTATTATTCCCCATATTGTTACTTAACAGCTTTGATCTACAAATGAATATAAATGAGAATTTTGAGAGAATATCCTTTTTCTGTTTTGGTAGAACATGAAAAGCCTCAATTACTTCATACAGCAAATACTTGTTGCCAGTTTACTTTATACCAAGCATTGTGCCAGGACCTGAAGATATAGAGATAAAAGGTTGTCCCCAACCCTCACTGACACAAGGTCTTTAGGGAAGACAAACAATTTTATAAAGTGCAATATGGTGCTGCTGCTATAGAAACCTTAACAGCTTGGGGCTGCAGGGAAGTTATCAAAGATATAGCAGAGTGGCTGACAGTCAGGCTGTCCTGCAGACCTGGAACATTGAAACATGAGAAGGAGTTGGGGGACAACAAAGAAAGCCTCCCTTTTTTACCCTCTCATTTTAATTAAAAGCTACTTTCAACTCATTCACTTGCAACCCATAGCAGTAGCTTGATGTGAGAAAATTCTTGGCAGGAGAGAGAGAGAGGAAAGGAGAGAGAGAGGAGAAAGGAGAGAGAGAGAGAGACAGAGAGACAGAGAAACCCTCCTAAGATTTTACTGTAGTTCTTCAGTTTGGCATTGTCTTTTTATGTGGTTTGGGAAATTACACCCTTTCTCAGGAATTGATTGTCATTTTTGATTTTCTATAAAGGAGGTTGACAGTTGAATGACTGCTGAACTTTTCTGAAATTCTGCCCTGTCACTTGTTCTCTTCTGCTGTAGTCCTTAGCTTTCCTAGATTGACACCATCAGCCACTGCAAAGGGAGATGCTGATTTCCTTAATAGTCAGATTGGGATTTGACACGAAGGCTGCCATGGACCGGGGAGGATGGAAAGAAATGACCAGCAAGTTAAAACAGCCACCATAATTGCATTTATTCCTGGGCTCTAGGTCAAACCAGAGTAGTTGGAGAGTGAAATACAGGGTTTGTTGGAAGTGCTGTAAGAGTGAATTACAGTACAAATGGAGGGCTATAAACCTTCTGCAGACCTCAAAGCTAGCAATCGCCAATCATCTCAATCACAGTGCAGCAAATTTTGCCAATAATAGTGCACCCAGCAAGGGTACCATTTCCTTTGGAATGTTATACCTGCCGTCCACCCCAAACCCTCCTCTTCCCTCCCTCCCCATCCCGTAGTAACTAGTAGAGAGTTTCACATAAAATGTGACCTCAAAAGATGTGTGCTCTAATAAGTTTTACACCTTAAAGAAAGAATGACAACGCTTCCGGGAAAATGGGAGCATTTTCTCTGCCTTCTTCTTCTGGTTCATTCCCATCTTAGTCCAGCACTGGCACAGATATTCTTGTTTTTACTTTTTCCATGCCTGGGCTTTTTTTAGGACTCTCATGACAGACTAAGTATTGTTTTCCCTTAGTTCTATTCTTGTTGACTTGCATATTGTCTAATGCAAACCTTATCCTCTTAGGACACCACAGTCTCTCTTCCTTCTTGCCCCCTCCAGCAGCCTTCCTTTTCTATATTTACACTTTCAATTTTGAGCAGTTTTCCTTTTCCTAGCTTTTCCCATGTAAAGACTCATCAACTGTAGCAACTGTGTGTATGCCATTGTGAGGTTTTGAATTGCCTGGATTTTTCTCTGAGGATTAATAATTTTCTTAAGATTTTAGAATTTACAACATTTGTCTTCTTCACCATGATTTCATATATTCCCACTCCCTTGCTTTGAATTAATCCTAATGGGTGTTTACTAATAGTTTGATACAACTGTGAAATAGAATGAAAAAGTTGGCTAAGTTATCTTCCCCTTAGGCAACACTTCTGCCACCCAAATACTTTCTTCCTAGGACAGTATTTGGTTAAAGGAGAAAAAGTACTATAGGAGAAATATCTGAAGTCTAGGATCCTGTTCATTTTGAAGACAGCTAATTTCAGATGAACATGGAATTTTCTATATTTTTCATACCTCAATCACAGCCTATATCAGGTTGTATGTCAATTATTAGAGCAAGGTCCTATCTTTCTGCATTAATGTGTACTTTAAGCACAGAAGTTTGCTCTTATTCATCTTTGTGTCTCTGGCACCTACGATAATGTCTGGCACATAGCAGCCCTGAATAAAGATTCTTGAAAGTATCTTTTATCATTTCACAGGAGTACCAAAGTTTTAATTTTCTCAGTAAATATTATAAAAAATGTATACTATTCAGTTTAAAATCATACTTTGTTGATTTTCATTGTTGTGCAAAAATTAAAGCAACTATTCTACACATCCAAATGCCCTTTTAAATGGTGAATATGTTTTGCACAAACACATATTAGAACATTCAATTATGCAAGCAACTTGAGAGAATGCATCTGAAAATATGAACATATGTGATTTAAAAACAGAAAGGTAAAAATTAGCTTCTCAAATCTTCTAAGGAAACAAAGTATTTAAGAGATGGATTGTGAGTATATGATAGCATATAAAGTGTTAAGAATAGTTCAGTCAAATCTTTAGATTCCTTACTGTCCCTACCCAAATTTCTATTACTCAACAAATGCCAAAAGCTTCAAAGCCAATGTAGATGGATTAACTAGCTATTCTGATTGTAACTAAGGGAAATAAGATGTCCAAATATATTTTTGTCCACTGATTCACCTGGGATCGAGTGTGAGATGAAAAATGTGCAAAGTCTGCATATCAAGCATAAGTGTAAAGATACCATCCTTGAAACACAGAGGTAGAAAACCTGAATAAGAACTCCAAATAGCATTTTCACGAAGACAACAAAAATGCTGCCGTATGAGGAGGAGGAATTCAAACTGAAATGAGCTGGCAGAGGAGCTATGCAATGGAAACTCCTCATCTGCTTCCTGGAAGAGATCTTCAGAAGCCCTAAAAAGGAAGAAAAAGCATCTTCTGTATAAATATGATTTAAAAAATAGAGGGAGAAAAAATTTAGAAGCTATTTGTAGGTAGACATATATATCCAACTAGGGAAAAGAGGGGGATTCAAAGAATGAATTCTAGAGGAAGTGCTTTTGGAGAAGACTAAAAGATCTAGATATCAGGGTACTCCTTTGTCTAGACCATGGTTCTATGGTCAGCTTCTTAACACATATTGCCTGAAGTAGTTCTCTCCAGGTCTTCCATGGTTTTACATCTTAACCAGGAAAATTCAGAAACAATCTAGTTCTTTATATGTCTTTAGAGTTTTATTTACACAGTACTAAAAACATCAAATGAAAAATGAAAAGCAAACCTGAATAATTTTCTCCAACTTGCTGATAATAAAGATGGACTTAGGGCCGAGCGTGGTGGCTCATGCCTGTAATCCTAGCACTTTGGGAGGCTGAGGTGGGCGGATCACTTGAGGTCAGGAGTTTGAGACCAGCCTGGCCAATATGGTGAAACCCTGTCTCTACTAAAAATTCAAAAATTAGCCTGGCATGGTGGTGGGTGCCTGTAGTCCTACCTACTCAAGAGGCTGAGGCAGGAGAATTGCTTGAGCCCAGGAGGTGGAGGTTGCAGCGAGCTGAGACTGTACCACTGCACTCCAGGCTGGACGACAGAGCAAGTCTCCATCTCAATAAAATAAAGTAATAACATAAAACAAAAATAAAATAAAATAAAGATGCATTAAGAATGAAACTAGATGGGTTATTTGGAGATCCTAAGGGTGGGAATGGGTTATGGAAGAGAATGGAAAGCATCTTCTTTCTATGGAGTCAGTGGGCCTTTATTCGTTCATTCAGCAAATATTCATTGAGAGGTTATTATAGGTTAAGTGTTGTGCTGGGTTCTAGGTAAGGAGTAGAGAATAAAACAGACAAGATCTCTGTCCCCATGACACTCATGGATTAGTAAAAGAGAAAAATCATTAGAAAATAGTCACTGAATGAAGCTACAATCACATTTTACTAATAGAATCAAGAAAAAAAAATGTATCGAGAGAGAGACATGAAGGTGTCTGAGGAACCAAGAGAAGTGCTCTAGTTCCATTTTTGCTAATTACTTGTGTTTTGATGATGGGAAAGTTACTGAATGCCATTGAGCCTCAGTTTTCTCATCTGTAAAACAGAGATTAAAACAGCTACTTTATAATGTGTGAATAAAATTAGAGGAGAGGGGTAAAGGATCTGACAGAGACCTCCTTCGCGTCTTATGAATAACTAAGATTTAACTAGAAGACTAGCTATGTTGCCAACTATCTAATCTATGTTTTCCTCTCTTCCCTAAGTAGCATAGCACCTGACACAGACTAGATTGGTGTCAATTACTAACAGCTGACCTTCAAGTCAATTCTATTACCTTTTCCTGTGCTCTTATTCTAAAATCTGGTTTTGTCATGACCAATTAATCATGAATACAACTTCTATATCAAAATGTATCCCAAATCTCCTTGTAGTTACTCTATTTTATCACCAGTAAACAATCCAGCCCTAATTTTTTGAAGTGGTAGAAAGAACCTTAGCTCTATATTTGTACCACTGTTCTGATTACTCTGTCGGTGGCCTATGTATTTCATCTTTTAAACCACCTCAGGCACAGGAGGTTCATTCTTGGTGTTGGGCATTCTGAAAGACTGGGAGTCCAAGGCTGTCTGCCATAGAGAGGAGTGTTAATATTTCAGGCCTAACAATTAGCAAGGTGAGGTAAACATAACTGAACACTGCTTTGAAGATTCAGAGTCCTGCAGTGCCCTAGGGTCAACATGCTAATGAATTGATAATCCCTCACACTAAGAGCTGAAAGTGAATGTGACAAAAACCCTGGACCATACCTCCAAAGCTGATTTCTTTACAATGGAATCCTTATATGTTTTTATATTTAATGTTTTGCCTCTTTTTCTTAAAGGAATAAATTCTGGTTTATCAAGTGATCCAGAAAATTGAATTCTGATTATTTCAAATTTTAAGAATGGACTTTGAATGAATCTTAGCATTTAACGTGAAAATTTTTGATATGTAGATACATTTTCTCCATCCATGCTTTAGGGACATATTTTAATGGAAGACACTGTGGATTCAGAGTGGATTCTTCCTAACCTGGAAGTCATTCCTAGTTCAGGCAGTGCAATGTATAACCAGATTAGGAAGCAATGACTGCCAAATCTTATTACACATCATCCAAGAGGGAGCTCTAAAAACAATACTGCTTCCTGGGCTCTGTCTCAGATACACAGAATGAGAAATTCTAAGGGTTTCAAATTAAGGATTGAATTAAAAAACCAAAAATGAGGGAAATTCTAGGGATATCAGGTTCAAATCTGTAATTAAAAAAAAATTTCTCCGGGTGATTTTGGTTCATGAGGTTTGTGGATATGCCTTTCCAGCAGAAAGCAAGTGGATAGTGGCTGTGTGTGTTTTGTGTTAATGTGAATCCCTTTTTGCCCACAGGTGCATTTCTGACAGTCATTACAAGTATAATCAGTGATTCTGCTGATTGCAGTGGTTCCTCTGTCTCTCTCTAGTTATGCCTCAGATGTGTTGTAATTCAAAAATGAAGCTCTATTTCAAGTATTGGGAGGGAGGTTAACACTGCTTACTTATAAATATTCTTTTTTTTTTAGTAGTACTCTACTGAGAAAATACTGGAAATAGGGTGTGTATGTGTGTGTATTTGTGTGCATATGAGTGTGTGGTTTTTTTTTCCTGGAATAATAACAGCCTTGATGAGAAGCCCTTTCACTAGGATTATAGCATAAGGGGCTATAGAAACATCCTTAGGTAAATTGTCATTTTGTAAGCTTCTCAGTTTGAATTATTCAGCTGTGGTTACTATGGAACCACGAGCCTTGTTCACTTTGCAGAGGAAAAGTCTAATGGTCCCCCAGTGTCCCCAGACTGTGGAAGAGCTCATTAAGAGAAAAGTACTGCTCTCCCTGTTAAAGACACACAAACCAAGCACAGAATGTCCACATCAGGGTTTTAGGTGTACCTTCCATTCAGCAGACCTTGCACTTTCAGATGGGGGTTGTTCTTTGAAGTGTTAAGATGCCTCCTTGCTGAAAATAGTTATAATGTTTAGGTCAACTTAATCCTAGGGATTTGACATTTTGGAATAAAGAGCCTAGCTTAGTCCTTTTTTATGATGAGCAAAATGATAGTTTTTTACCCTCTTTTTATTTAACAATTGTTATTTTCTCCTTACCCTGCTAGTGATTTATGTATATAATCTCATGTAATTCTCCTGATAATTCTAAGGAAGGATTACTCTATTTTACAAAGGAGGAAACTCAGACTCTAAGCAGTCAGGTAAATCATGCAAGTAAGTAAAAAAGCCTAAATTTGAACCAAGTTCTAACTCTAAATCCTGGACTTCACCACTATGTTAAAATATACGTGTAGGCTTACTGGTGTAGAGGCCCTTGATTGCTATTACCTAGTTATTCATCAAGAACTAGGGGTATAGTAACTGCCCCAGCTAAGGGGAGATTGAGCATATTGTAGTCAGCAACACCAATTCCCTTATCCCAGAGCTGGTGCCAGGAATTTGCAACCCACTAAACGATCACCGCTCTGCTCTCCTCACTTGGGATTATGGAGTCCTGGGACATTGCAAGGAAATTGGTCTGTGCTCCCCCATCTCCCACGCCTAGGGTAGAAAGCAAGCAAAGCCTTGAGGCATGGATGGGCTCACATTGACCTTGAAAGCAGTCAGTCATCAAGAGTTGGTAGGGTAAATGTGAGGCAGTCTGCCAATGTATTCCTAGTTCAATCTGACTGGTAAGAGATTGAGGCAAAGTGAGTTGAATTTTTCAGGTTTACAAATGAAACTAGCAAAAAAGTAATTCAGCAATAGATCCAAAGCTTCTTTCTGATTCATTTTGTAAGATTAAAACTATTTTATTGACTAAAGAGACTTAGAGATAATCTAACTCAGCTTTCTGTTACATGGGAAGAAACTGAGGGCTGGATAGATGAACAGATGTATTTGAGGAGTCCAAAGGCCTGGAGAGTGGTGTTGGGGGTTCGGTGGAGAAAGGAGTAGAGGAAAAAGCTCCTGACAGCAAGACAAGCCTTTCCATAGAACATCATGCCTTTCTGTTGTTAGGGGACAGTCTGCCTGAGAATGTGCCCAGATAAGCAACCTGGGCTGTGGGGAGGGAGAACTGGGAATGGAGAGGTGGACTTCAGAAAACAGCAGGAGATAGTTGAGGGGTTGGGGGAAGCTGAATGTAGATCAAGGCAAGGGGATCCAGATGGCAGGCAAATCGTGCCTACCATTATTTCCTGAGTTGCCTTAGTGTCTGGGGTGATACCCATGAATTCAAGCTTCCAGGAGGCTATGAAACCTCAGTTAATTAAGCAAATTGTATTCCTCAGAAGCAACCTGGAATTATTGTTATATTTTTTTCTCTAGGTTTTATTGCCTCAACTTTCACCTTTTATATGCAAAAGCATCTGCTTAAAAGCCTGGGAGGTTGTCTATAATTACTTTTGTATCTGTGAGCTGCTTATTTACTTATTTTTAAAAATTATTTTTATGTAAAACTGACACATAATAATTTTTCAAATAACTGGAAGAGAGGATTTTGAAGGTTATAACACAAAGGAATGATAAAGGTTTGAGGTGACTGATATGCTAATTACCCTAATTTAATTATTACACATTGTATACAAATATCCAAATGTCACACTGTAACCCATAAATATGTGAACTGCTTTTAACTTCAAGTGTCAGTTTCTGACAAGGTTTCCTCCCAAATATTACAGGCAGTGCCTCTCTGCAAGAGGCTCTGGGTCTGTGTTGCTGAATTGGCCTGTGTCCTCAAAGCACGTTCCAGCTTTCAAGGGGAAAATGACAAGGTGGAAGATGAGCAATGGACTGAATTGCCTAAGGTACTTAGAGATGCTATGTGGGAATAATTCTCAAATTTTGGTGTGCATAAAATTGCTTAGTGAGCTTTTAAAAATATGCACCCCTGGGACCCACCTCCTGACATAGAGTTTTTGATTTAAAAAGCCTGGGCTCAGAAATCTGTCTGCTGAAGAAGGGCCCCAGGTGATTCAGCTACAGAGAGTCCTTGGACTGAGTTTTGACAAACACATTATTTGTATTTATAGTTTTATTTATATTTCATAACAAATATTGTGTATATTTAAGGTATACAACATGATGTTTTTATATATATATATATAGTAAAGCTGCGAGTGGTGGTTCACACCTATCATTCCAAGAATTTTGGAAGCCAAGGCGGGAGCATCAGTTGAACCCAGGAGTTCAGGACTAACCTGGACAACACAGAGAGAGTGTTTTCTCCACTGAAAAAAAAAATTAACCAGGCCTGGTGGCACGTGCTTGGGGTCCCAGCTATGCTGGAGGCTGAGGGGAGTTTGAGGTTGCAGTGAGCCGTGATCATGCCACTGCAGCCTGGGTAACAGAGACCCTATCTCAAGGGGAAACAAACAAACAAACTATATATATATATATATTTCCAAAAGTGGAACAAATCCATTACTTTACATAGTTACCTACTTTTTCCCTTGTGACAAGAACAGCTATAATGTACTCATTTAGCAGAAATTCTGACTACAATACACTGTTATTAACTATAGTCCTCAACATTGTACATTAGATCTTTTCACTTGTGACTTGTTCATCTTACATAGTGGCTACTTTATATCCTTTGACTTTACATCTCCTCATTTCCTCCCTTCCCCTTGACCCTGGTAACCACTGTTTTATTCTCTGTTTCTATACTTTTGACTTTTTAAAAAATATACCACATATAAGTGAGATCATGCCATATTTTTCCTTCTGTGTCTGGCTTATTTCACTTAACATAATATCCTCCAGGTTCTCCATGTTGTGGCAAATGGCAGGATCTCCTCCTTTTAAAGGCTAAATAATATTATATCATACATATGCCACAGTTTCTTTAACCATGCATCCATTGATTGAGACCTAGGTTGTTTCAATGTCTTGGCTATCCTATATAATACTGCAATGAACATAGGAGTGCAGATATATTTATGAGGTCATATTTCCTTTCCTTTTGGTTTATTGCCAGAAGAAAGATTGTTGGGTCATATGGTAGTTTTATTTTCAATTTCTTTAGAAACTTCCACAATGTTTTCCATAATGGCTCTATAAGTCTACCATATTAGTCAGTTCTCATACTGCTATAAAGAACTGCACGAGACTGGGTAATTTATAAAGGAAAGAGATTTAATTGACTCACAGTTTAGCATGGACGGGGAGACCTCAGGAAACTTATAATCGTGATGTAAGGTGAAGGGGAAGCAAGACACCTTCACAAGGCAGAAGGAAGGAGAATTGCTGAGAGAAGGGGAAAGAGCTCCTTATAAAACCATCAGATCTCATGAGAACTCACTCACTCATAAGAACAGCATTGGGGGAAACCAACCCTATGATTCAATTAGCTCCACCTGGTCTCTCCCTTGACATGTGGGGATCATGGGCATTACAATTCAAGATGAGATTTGGGTGGGGGCACAAAGCCTAACCATATCATCTACATTTACACCAACAGTGTACAAAGGTTCCTTTTTCTCTCCACCCTTGCCAGTACTTGTTATCTCGTGTCCTTTTGATAACAGCAATCATAACAGGTATATGGTGGTATCTTGTAGTGTTTGTTTGTGTATTTATTTATTTATTTATTCATTTAGAGACAGAGTCTCTCTGTGTCACCCAGGCTGGGGTGTAGTGGCACAATCTCAGCTAACAGCAACCTCTGCCTCCCGGTTTAAGTGATTCTTGTGTCTCAGCTTCCCGAGTAACTAGAATTACAGGCATGCACCACCATGCCCGGCTAATTTTTGTGTTTTTAGTAGAGATGGTGTTTTGCCATGTTGGCCAGGCTGGTCTCAAACTCCTGGCCTCAAGCGATTCACTCCCATTGGCCTCCCAAAGTGCTAGGACTACAGGCATGAACCACCACTCCCAATCTTATAGTGGTTTTGATTGCAGATAAATACTCATTTAAAGTCTTGCTACTCGAAGTGTGATCCTGATCATCAGTATGGCTATCACCTGGGAGCTGATCCAAATCCAGAATCTCAGGCTTCATTCCCAAACTTCCAAATCAGCTTTTCATTTTAATAAGATTCCCAGGTGTTACCTGTGCACCCTAGAGTTTGAGAAGCACTGGATTAGAGGGTGCACTCATTTGCTAGGGCAGCCATAACAAAATACACGGACTTGGGAGCTCAAAGAACGGAAATGTATTTCTCAACAATTCTGGAGGCTAGATCATCAGAAGCAAGGTGTTAGCAGGTTTGGTTTCTTCTGAGGCCCCTTTCTTTGGATTACAGATGCCTGCTTTCTCTCTGTCCTCCAATGATCTGTCGATGTCTGGGTACCCAAACTTTCTCTTCTTATAAGGGCACCAGTCAGTCTGGATTAGGGCCCAGCCTGATGTCCTCATTTTAACTTAATCACCTCTTTAAGGCCCCTCTCCATATAACATCACATTATGAGGTACTGCGGATTAGCGCATCAACATAAAGATTTGGGGGGCATACAATTAAGGCCATAACAGAGGATATGGTAACTGTTAGTAGCTCCGCTTATACGTAATTCTGTCATTGGAAAGAACCCTGAGAAGAATTATTTTATACATTGGAATTTAATGGGGCCCCGGACCCTGTAAACCCACTCTTTATCTTCTGTTCTTCATCTTGGTAAATAGCATTATTTTTCGCTTAATTTGTCTAAGACGGATACCTTGGGACCTAGTGCTCCCTCTGCCTTGCCATCCATATTTAATTAGTCATCACATCTTACCATATTTACCTCTGCGATCTTTTCAATAAAATGATTCTGATTTCCACTGCTCTGGTCCTTGCCTTCTCATCTCCCATCACACTAGGCACACCACTTAACCCATACTGGAAATATTAGCTCACTTTTCTCACTGATATCTTGGTCTCTAGTCTTATTTTGTGAGTCAAGTCCATTCTTTCCATTAATGATAATTTTTTTTATAAAATAAAAATCATGCCATGTAATTTTCCTGCTTACAATTCCTCATGGCTTTCTTTGCCCTAAGAAGAAAATGCAATCTTCCTAGCATAGCTGATAAAGCTACTTATGACCTGGTGGATGCTTCCCTTGCCAGTCTCATCTCCCTTCTGCCCCCTGCACCCTCCCCACCAACTCCATTTCTTCATAATACTCTGTTCTCCAACCGCACTGGACTTTTTCACCCTATAGCTTCTCATGTCTCACATTTGAGCCTTTGCAAAAGGCCTCTTCCTGGAACTCCATCCTTTTTTTTCTTCCCCCACAACACTTCTCCCATTAATTTTTTATTATCTTTGAAATCTCAGCCTTTATGTCACTTTCTTCCTAAATCTTATTTACCTTGGTTATTCAGCATAAGTGGCTTTCTTCGGGGGTCCTGTGTTGCTCATCACACTTTTTTTTTTTAACCTCCTTATTTCCTGCAGTGGACCAAAAATTCCTTCAAGGCGGTGTAAATATACTTACAACTGTATTTCTGATACCCATCCAGTGCCTGACAAATAGCCACGGCTCATACGTGCTTGTTGAATGTGTTAGTGGAGTCATTGTTTATATGAAGGCCAAAAGTCTAGGGAATGGAGAACCTGAATGCAAGTACAAATAATTACCACTAATGTGATATTCTTGTGGAGAAACTTCTGATTGGAAACAAGTGTTAGGGAAACGTTCAGTATTCTCCTGAAGATTCAAAAAATCTTTTTGTCTCTAAGCATGTGGCTTTAGAACCATAAGTGCACTTATGGGGACAAAAGGACCAAATATTTGAAACAAGGATGAACATTGTGCCATCGTAGCACTATGCTGTCCCTCAAACATCTGTCTCCTGTGAACATCTGAGGTCATCTTCCTCACAGAATCGCGGTGAGTCTAGGCCTGGCCCTCTGTCATCATGAGGTGGCACAGAGAACATTTTATCAGGCTTGCTTTGTCAGTCTGTCACAGCAACACAAAGAAAATAGCAGTCTAATAGGAATCCTTGCTTTTTCCTGGACCCTCTTTCTAGAACTGTTATTGTAACTGGATCTGAAGATAGATAGTAGTTACCAATATCTCGGTGGAGCAGGGGCTTAAGATATGCTACAAGGTTTAAAATGTAGTTTAATGCCTTTTTCTCAAATAATACCTTATACAATTCTTAAAACAGTTACATGGGAAAAGTATTATTACCCCTGTTTTAAGTTGATCAAGATTATATGGCTAGGAAGAGTCAAAATTGGAGCTCAAGTCTCTTACTCTGAGGGCTTACTATTGCCCCTCCTTGGAATGCTGTTCTCCACGCTGTCCACCCCACCTATTGCCCCTTCTGCTAATTCCTATTTATCCTTAAGATGGAAGTTTAAATATCTCTTTATCAATGCAAAGCCTTAATGTCTAATAGGCACCTCACCCTTAACATGTTCAAAAGCAAAGATGTGATTCCTGCCCTCTTCCTTATAACTTATCCCCATCCCCCATCATCTTCCCTAACTCCATCTTTCCTCCACGTTTTTGTCCAGATACAGGAATAACCCCAAATAAGGTCATAGTACAAGGGTTTTTATTAAAAGCCTTATTTCAGCTGCTGAGCCCTCGAAACCCTGGTATCTCTCTTTCTTTTTACCGACTCATTAATGAAATCCTATTAATTCTGCCTCCAACGTATAACTAAAATCTGGTGTCTTCTCATCTCCACTGCTACCATCATTTCTTCCTGGCGATGATTGCACTAGCCTTCCAGACTGACCAATTTGCTTTCAATCTTGCCTGTGTCCACCTTACCTTCAAGGCACAGAATTGGAGGAATTTACGTCACTTTTAAAAATGTAAGTTAGATCATTTCACCTCCAGTAGCTCTCTGTCTCACTCAGAAGAGAAGCCAATTCCTTACAGAAGTCCACCATCTGTGGCTCCTGGGTGCCTTCCACCTCTTTGATCCCCTCCCCATCCACTCCTAAATTTGCCTCCTCCACACCAGCCTCTTCCTATTCCTCAAGCACATCAAGCATACTTCTGATGCAGGACCTTTTGCCCTTGCTGTCTCCTCTGCTGAAAGGTTCTTCCTGCAAGTATCCACACTTCTTTATTCTCTTCAGGTCTATGTTCAAACGCGACCCTATTGGAGAGGTAGTTTTCTGAGCAATCTATATAAAACAGCAACCTCTCCCATTCATCTCTGGTACTTAGCTTATATTTTCTTCATAGGATTTATTTCCATCTACTATACTAAATATTTATTTGCTTGTCTCCCTCCACCATAATGTTGGCTTCCCGAGGGCAAGAACTTTTATTGTTCTTTTCTGTACCCTTAGCACCCAGGAGAGTGCCTGGGAAATATCATTTAAATAAATGAATGAATAAATGGCTTTCCTGACCTTCCAAACTAGGTTAGGTATTTCCACCTTACATTCCCAGTGCACACACCTTCTTCATTTCATTCTTTGCATCATTAGTCATACTTGTTATTTGATAATGGTTCAGAAGTATAAATTCCTTAAAGTCGGAGATCAATTCTATCTTGTTTACCAATGATTAACTAGCTGTTAACAGAACTAGTTAAACACAATGTGAGTGTGCAATAAATACTGAATAATTTTAAAGACTTTTTCTTGGACAGTTGGTGATGATGACACCACTGACCAGGGGCAGAAACTGAAGGAAGTGCATGTTTGACAAGGGGAAGATGAAGCATGGAGACAGGCACACCACAATGCCGACCCAGAGCCTAAGAAATATCATGGCCCTGGAGAGATAGGGGTTTAATGTCATGTAACACTGCTGATATGTAAAGATTTGGGAAAGTCTGAGGGTTTACAGGGAGGATATATTTAGCCTGTGTAGATAATAATAGTAATGTTAACCAATACACATTAAACATTTACCATATGCTATGCACTATTTTAGGTGCATTACACATTTCAACCTATTTAATTCTTCCAAAAACTCCATGCTGTAGGTACAATTAGAGGTCCCTTTAACATATGAAAAAATGGAAACAAAAAGATGTTAAGGCAGTTGTCCAAGTCCACACAGCTCTTTGGTGGCAAAACAAGCTTCAGACTCAGCCAGTCTGGCTCATAAGCCAAGATGGCTGAAGAGAGAACAGGAAGGTGGTTCCTTCTATTTCCTCCCATCATATTTTAGTAAGTGTTGATGAACAAAGTTATCTTTCAATGAAATAATGAAATAAAATTTAAGGGTTTGAAACCTGGTTCTAGCAATGTTTTGCTCTTATTCTTATTGAGTGCAAGTCTATGGACTGGCAGTTCCTTTGCCTAAGCAGCTCCAGTTACTGAAATGGTCCATAGACAATGTGATAGCAAAGGCTTTCTATTAAAGCACCTCGAATTGTTCTTGGCAGCTTATCCTCTGAAAGGAAGAAGCAATAGAAAAATGAACTGAAACATGCTTTGCATTGCTATGCCAGCTGCCTGTCACAGTCCAAAATAGCTGAGACTCTCCAGAAACTGTAAAATTGTCTTAAAGGTCCAATTACACTTTTGGCTTATCTGGTTTTCTTTTTTAAAATGTAGTTTAATTCATTCAATGTCACTTTTCTTAAAGAAAAAAAAACTGGTACTATATTCTATTTTGAATTAAGTTAGTACTAATGTAGGCTAAGTGGACTGCATCCCTCCAGGCCAAATCATGAAACTGTTTGAAAGCACCTATTATCGTATTTAAGTCCCAACTGATGTGTGCTTTAATTTTATCCACTTCCTATTTTCATGTTATATATTGATACACTTCTTGATACCATATTAGATGTTTCCTATTCCCAGAAGACCAATAAATACACTGAATGGAATGCTTTCCTGTGTGCATAGTTGAAAATACAGATTTTTTGACAGTGAATCTTCTGATCAAATTTTAAGAGAAACACAGTTCTGCTGAAGTGCAGCTTCAGATAGATAGCTTCTCAATAACTGCATTAAGGGGAGAAAACAAAACCTTCAAATCTTTAAAGACTGTGGACATTTTAAAATAAGATTCACAGAATCTGATTTCTTAAGATGTGCTTGGTGAAACACACCAGCATGATCACCAGCTTTGTACCTCATTAGAAGATTTTTAGACAGAATCCTGCACCAGGGAGCCTCAGTCAACTGATTTTCCAGTGAAGACATGAATTTTAAAGCATCCTCATATATAGCCTCTAGTAAAATTGGATTTGATCTTTAGTTAGGCTTTTTAGTTAGTCATCCTTACCCAGCAGTCAGTTTTATCTGCCTCATTGAGTGATTATTTAAAGAAGGTTTCACTGTTCATCTTTGTGTGTGTGTGTGTTGTGTGTGAGAGAGAGACAGAGAGAGAGAGAGAGAAAGAGAGAGAGAGACCACCAGAAGTCTCAACAATAAACTTTAAAAATTGAAAGCGAAAGTTTATCTCTGCATTTGTTATCCCTGCTTCGTTTTGAGGATCTCTTTATTAATATTATTTAGATAGGCAGAAGAATGACCACTCAAAGACTTCCCTCTCTTGGATATGATGGTAAGAATATCCCTGCAATGAATATGACAAACACTGCAAAATTCCCACTGTGTTGTTACTAAGCTTAGCTCGCTCTTTCTTGGGGACTTGGAGAGAAGCCTATTTATTCACTTGAGCATTCTGGATATCATTGACATTTTCTTTGACTGCACCTCAGGCTGTTGTAGTGTGAGGACTTTTAACAGGAGGGTTAACTGCCTGAATGTCAGAAAACTTCCACATCCACATGCTTTACCAGCAAATCAATGCATGTATTTTTATACTTTCAGGTGGATCTGAGAGCAGGTCACATATTAATGAGTTGTATATGGGGATGGGGAGGGTGGAGTAGGGTCTTGAGGGAAATTTCTAACTCCTGCTGGTTTCCCTACATTTGAGTATTGATAATTAGATCCCACCTAGGGATTATGGTGATGGGGGAATGGATTGAAGGCTCACAGAACAACCTTGGTAATTATATATTTATACTACCTTATATTCTGTGTACTTCAAAGCCCAAATTCAAATCCATCAAGCATTGGTGTCAGGATGGAAATTGCTGGATCCAGCAGAGCTCAACTATTCTGGTCTCCAGACTCCTTCTGGCGATTAGAAATGAAGCTTAGCTGCCAGGTTTCTCCTGTTGATTGCCACAATGTCCTCAACTGAAAAAATAGAGATAATAATAGTACCTTCCTCAGAGAGTTGTTGAGAGGATACATGAAGATAATGCATGTAAAAGACTTAGATCACTTCCTGGCACAGAGTATATCTTGCTCAAAGTGTTCTCTCACTATCATATTCAACATCAGTCATAATTTTCTCTTGCTGGCTTTGGCCTAGTCCATATAGGTAAAGTGGGGGTACCCCTAGCCCCCGACTCTTTAGGTGGCAGAGTGGAAATGACTTCCTTTCTCTTGACATGCACCTAAAATGCTGAACATGATACACTGAGGGCTATAAATGAGGTGAAAGGTGTTGGTAAGGAAAACAGGTCTGGTATAGTAGAATAAATTGTTATAGGCGAGTGACATACAGTTTCTTTTCCTGGTTCTTATGTGTGACCTTAGAAAGGTGAAAGGAAAATATAAGATATGGTCACCCTGTATAGGTGACGTGATATACTATTGTTCTGATTTTGTTCTCATATATCATACGTTCCTTTTAACTAAGTTATGAGGTTACTGAACTCCATGAGGTTAAAATGACTGACCTAATTATCTTGCAGAGAGTCAGACCTACTCAGCCTTCCAAGGTCATCTCTTGGGTCTTTTTGTTGGGAGAAGGGAGATATTCAATTTGATATTTCAAAGTGATTCTCAGATGTGCTGGAGGAATTTTGCAAGGTCAGCTGGAGTTTCATCACCATTTAGTAGAATTCCTTTCCCACTCCACATACATGCTATTTTAAAACTTTCTCTGTTATGCCCCACATTTGGAGATGACCTCTACTACCTGAGCTCATGAGGCTGCCTCCAACTTCACTGAGCACATCTGTGCTCTCAGGGTAGTTACTTTAATGTTCCAAGTCATTCTCATATACTCATCCCTGACTATATACCTTATGATTATCTTCCTTCTAATCTCAGAGGCAAAACAATGTCAAACACTATAATATTCATTGACTTCTCACTATTGCCAGGAACTTAACATAAATTAATCCTCACAACACTTTGAAGTAGGTACTATTCCTATTCATATTTTATAATAAGGACACAGAGCACTTGTTATGGACTGAATTGTTCCCCCACTCGGCATTCCACCCAAATTTATCACATACATATCTTTAAGGCCCAACTCCCAACTTGATGATATTTGGAGATGGGGCCTTTGGCTGGTAATTAGATTTAGGTAAGGTCATGACGGTGGAGCCCTCTCATGATGGGATTAGTGTTTTTACATGAAGAGACACCAGGGAACTCGCTCTGTCTCTCTCTTTCTCTCTCTTTCTCTCTCTCTCTCTCTCTCCCCCTTTCTGTGCCATGTTAGTGGACAGTAATCCCTTACTGGGGAACAGAATTGGCCAGCACCTTGATCTTGGACTTTTCAGTCTCCAGAACTGTGAGGAATAAATTTCTATTGTTTAAGCCACCTACTCTGTGTGATATTCTGTTTTGGCAGCACAAGCAGACTAATATAGAGATAATTTGCTGAAGTTAAACAGCTATCACATGGAGAAACTACCACTCAAATCCTGGTTTAACTTTAATCACTCTGCCACATGGCAACACAGAGTTTTTTTTTGTTTGTTTGTTTGTTTGTTTGTTTTCTCGTCAGTCTGAGGCCTCTTCCAGGGTTCTTAATCTCCAGTCCAGCTTTTAGCATCTTTTAGAACTTGCACTATCATTTTCTTTCTTGCATTTTCAAGTTTACTTTCAATTGTCTCCTTCCTTCCTTAGACATGTATGCTCTTCTCTCTCTCATCTTAAACTGACTCACAGTACTCTGTCCCCTAGCAAGCTCTCTTAATTGCCAAAATCAATGCATTCTGTTCATTGGCTATGTTTAGTGATATCATTTTAATGTTTGACAATGTTGAGTCCATTTTGGGGGAAACACTTCTCTTGAGTTACTAGCAGGCCATTTTTCTCTGCTAATATTCCTCCTTTTTGTTTCTTGGTCATCTTTATTCATCCTGCTTAAATATTAGTGTTTCCCAGGATTTGGTTCTTAGTCCTCTTATCTCCTCTTTTTTACAACCTCAACCCCAGAAATCTCATTTTCTCTTACACCACTATAGTGCTAATGACTCCAGGGTCTATATACGTGATCCAAACTAGTGTGAGAGTATGGCTTGCTCTCTATCTTCATTCAGGTATGTTTTTGTTGTTGCTGTTGTTCACATGATAGCTCCTTATATGGTTTGGCTTTGTGTCCCCACTCAAATCTCATGTTGAATTGTAATTCTCAATGCTGGGGAAGGGACCTGGTAGGAGGTAATTGGATCATTGGGGTGAATTTCTCCCTTGCTGTTCTCATGATATGAGTGAGTTCTCACAAGATCTGGTTGTTTAAAAGTGTGCAGCACTTCCCCCTTTACTCTCTCTCTCTCTCTCTCCTGCTCCACTGTGGTAAGACATGCTTGCTTCACCTTTGCCTTCTGCCATGATTGTAAGGTTTCTGAGGCCTTCCAGCCATGCTTCCTGGACAACCAGTAGAACTGTGAGTCAAATAAACATCTTTTCTTCATAAATTACCCAGTCTCAGGTAGTACTTTATAGCGGTGTGAGAACAAACTTATACAGAAAATTGGTACCAGAGAAGTGGGATATTGCTATAAAAATACCTGAAAATGTGGAAGTGACTTTTGAACTGAGTAATGGGCAGAAGTTGGAACAGTTTGGAGGGCTCAGAATTAAGACAGGAAAATGTGGGAAAGTTTGAAACTTCCTAGAGACTTGTTGAATGGTTGTGACCAAATGCTGATAGTGGTATAAACGGTAAAGTCCAGGCTGAGGTGGTCGCAAGTGGAAATGAGGAACTTATTGGGAACTAGGTAAAGGTAATTCTTGCTATGCTTTAGCAAAGAGACTGGCAGCATTGTGTCCCTGCTCTAGAGATCTGTGGAATTTTGAACTTGAGAGAGATGATTTAGGGTATCTTGCAGAAGTTTCTAGGCAGCAAAACATTCAAGATTTGACCTGGCTGCTTCTGGTAGCATATGCTTATATGCATTTGCAAAGAGATGGTCTGAAATTGGAACTTATATTTAAAAGGGAAGCAGAGCATAAATGTTTGGAAAATTTGCAGCTTGACCATGTGGTAGAAAAGAAAAACCTTTTCTGGGGAGAAATTCAAGGCTGCAGAAATTTGCATAAGTAAAGAGGAACCAAATGTTAATAGCCAAGACAATGGTGAAAACACCTCAAGGGCATTTCAGAAACCTTCACAGCAGCCCCTCTCATCACAAGCCTGGAGGCTAGGAAAGAAAAAATGATTTTGTGGGCCATCCCGGGGCCCCACTGCTCTGTGCAGCCTTGGGACACGGTGCCCTGTGTCCCAGCTGCTCCAGTTTCAGCCATGGCTAAAAGGGACCAAGGTACAGCTTGGGCCCTTGCTTCAGCAGGTGCAATCTTCAAGCCTTGGAAACTTCTGCATGGTGTTGGGCCTGTGGGTGCACAGAAAGCAAAAGTTGAGGTTTGGATCCTCTGCCTAGATTTCAGAAGATGTATGGAAACACCTGGATGTTCAGGCAGAATTCTGTTGCAGGGGCAGAGCCCTCATGGAGAACCTCTACTAGGGCAGTGTAGAGAGGGAAGGTGGGGTTGGAGCCCCCATGCAGAGTCCCAACTGGGGCATTGCCTAGTGGAGCTGTGAGAAGAGGGCCACCGTCTCCAGACACCAGAATGATAGAACCACTGACAGCTTGCATTGTGCACCTGGAAAAGCTGCAGGCACTCAATGTCAGCCTGTGAAAGCAGCTGCAGGAGCTATACTCTGCAGAGCCATAGGGACAGAGCTACCCAAGGCCTTGGTAGCCCACCTCTTGCATCAGTGTGCCCCAGATATGAGAAATGGAGTCAAAGGAGATCATTTTGGAGCTTTAAGATTTAACTACTGCCCTACTGGGTTTGGACTTGCATGGAGACTGTAGCCCCTTTATTCTGGCCAATTTCTCTCTTTTGGAATGGGAATATTTACCCAATGTCTATACCTCCATTGTACATTGGAAATAATTAACTTGTTTTTGATTTTACAGGCTCATAGGTGGAAAGGACTTGCTTTGTCTCAGATGAGACTTTAGACTTGGACTTTTAATATAATGCTGGAATGAGTTAAGACTTTGGGAGACTGCTGAAAAGGCATGACTATGTTTTGAAATTTGAGAAGGACATGAGATTTGGGAGGGGCCAGGGGCAGAATGATATGGATAGGCTTTTTGTCCCCACCCAAATCTCATGTTTAATTGTAAACCTCAGTTTTGGAGGAGGGGCCTTGTGGGAGGTGATTGGATCATGGTGGTGGATTTCCTACTTGCTAGTCTCATGATAATGAGTATGTTCTCACAAGATCTGGTTGTTTAAAAGTGTGTAGAACTTCCCCACTTCTCTCTCTCCTGCTGTAGCCATGTAAGATGTGCTTGCTTTCCCTTCATCTTCCAACATGATTGTAAGTAAGTTTCCTGAGGCGTCCCAACTATGCTTCCTATACAGCCTGTGGAACTGTGAGTCAATTAAACCTCTTTTGTTCATAAATTACCTGGTCTGAGGTAGTTCCTTATAGCAGTGTGAGAATGGAGTAACAAAAATCATCAGAGAGGAATTCTCTGTCTAGACAATAAGAAAATGACACCACTGCCCACTGCCTAAATTTGCAAATTTCTCCCCCCACTTTTAAGATGTATCACCACCTGACTTTATAATCTATATTCATTTCTTTATTTCTTTGTTTTCCATTTCCCCAACTAAATGAATGCTTCAGGAAGAGAGTACAATAAAGTGATTAAAGACACAGAATCTAAAACAAACTGTCTGATTTGAATTTCACTTTTGTCACTTACTAACTTTATGAACTTGGGCAAGACACTAAACTCCATGTTGTTTCCACATTTATAAAACTGAATAAGGCCAAGATGGCCAACTAGAAACTGATGTGGTCAAAGGCTCCCACCCCCATATGAACCTACACCACCAGGGCCTTGGGTCCCAAGTACAGAGCTGTACAGATTCTCAGTGACCACTTGGCTGAGGTCTACCTAAGAGAGTTCCCAGAGGAGGGGCAGCAGCCATCATTGTGGCTGTCTGCTGCCTAAGATAACTGAGCTCCCAGAGGAGGGGCAACAGCCATCACTGCAGCTCCAGTCTGCCGTTTTTTCCCCTGCTAGTGCTAGGGAAGCTGGCTGGTTCAGAATCAGGGAGGAATTCCTCACAGTGTAGCACAGTGGCTGTGGCAGATCATGGCCAGATTGCCTCTTTAGCCAGACACTGACCCATCCCTCCTCACTGTAAGGGGTCTCCCTGCAGGAATTTCAGCACTCCGGCCAGTGGTTTAGGAAAATAACTCTGATGTCCCTGGGACTGAGCCCCTGGGGGAAAGGGCAGCCACAGTCTCTGAAGGTCAGCAGACTTAGTCTTTCCCGCTGCTGGCTCTGACGAATCTGGGCAGTTCAGATAAGTGGGATTCCCCACTGTGCAGTGCACCCTTTCTGCAAAGGGGCAGTTAGAGTGCTTTGTTAAGTGAGTCCTGGCTTCTGTGCCACCTGACTGGGTGAGATCCCCCAACAGGGGTCACCAGACCTTATACAGGAGTGTTCCTGCTAGCATCAGGTTGGTGCCCCCCTGGGACTGAGATCCAAAAAAAGGAGCAGGCAGTCATCTTTGCTGTTCTGCAGCCTTCACTGGTGACACCTCCAGGCGTGAAAGGGACCCAGTTGAATAGGGTCTAGAGTGGACCCCCAGCAAACTGCAGAAGCCATATGGAAGAGGAGCCTTACTATTAAAAGAAAAACAAATAGAAAGCAACAACAACAGCACCAATAAGAAAGTCCCCACAAAAACCCAATCCAAAAGTCAGCAGCCTCAAATATTTAAGCTAGATAAACTCATGAAGATAAGAAAGAATCAATAAAATGCTGAAAACTCAAAAAGCATGAGTGACTCTTCTCCTCCAAATGATTGCAACACCTCTCCAGCAAGGGCACATAACTGGGCTGAGGCTAAGATGGAAGAACTGACAAAGGTAGGCTTCAGAAGGTGGATAATAATGGACTATGCTGAGCTAAAGGTTCATGTTCTAACCCAATGCAAAGAAGCTAAGAATGTGATAAAACATTAAAGAAACTGTTAACCAGAATAACAAATTTAGAAAGGAACATAAATGACCTGATCTAGCTGAAAAACACAACACAAAAACTTCACAATACAACCACAAGTATCAATAGCTGAATAGACCAAGGGGAGGGAAGAATTTCAGAGCTTGAAGACTATCTTGCTGAAATAACACTGGCAGACAAGATTAGAGAAAAAAGTATGAAAAGGAATCAACAAAACCTCCAAGAACTAAGGGATTATCTAAAAAGACCAAACCTACTACTGATTGGGATACCTGAAAGAGACAAAGAGAATGGAATCACATTGGAAAACATACTTCGGGATAGCATCCAGGAGAACTTCCCCAACCTAACAAGACAGGCCAACCTTAAACTTCAGGAAATGTATAGAACCCCAGTAACATACTCCATGAGAAGATCAACCCCAAGCCACATAATCCTCAGATCCTCCAAGGTTGAAATGAAAGAAAAAGTGTTAAGGGCAGCCAGAGAGAAAGGCCAGGTTACCTACAAAGGGAAGCCCATCAGACTAACAGTGGACCTCTCAGCAGAAACCTGACAAGCCAGAAGAGATTGAGGGCCAATACTCAACATTCTTTAAAAAAAAGAATTTCCAACCCAAGATTTCATATCTGGCCAAACTAAACTTCATACGTGAAGGATAACTAAAATCCTTTTCAGACAAGCAAATGCTGAGAGAATTTGTCACCACCAGGTCTGCTTTGCAAGAGCTCCTGAAGGAAGCACTAAATATGGAAAGGAAAAACTGTTACCAGACACTGCAAAAACACACTGATGTACAAAAACCAATGACACTATGAAACGACTATGTCAACAAGTTTGCAAAATAAGCAGCCAGGATCATGATGACGGGATGAAATTCACACAGAACAATATTAACCTTAAATGGAAATGGGCTAAATGCCCCAAATAAAAGGCACAGAATGGCAAACTGGATAGAGTCGTGACCCATTGGTGTGCTGTATTCAAGAGACCCATCTCACATGCCAAGACACACATGGGCTCAAAATAAAAAGACGGAGGAAAAGTTACCAAGCAAATGGAAAGCAGAAATAACCAAGAGTTGTAACCCTAGTTTCTGACAAAACAGACTTTAAACCAACAAAGATTAAAAATGACAAAGGAGGACATTACATAATGGTAAAGGGATCAATTCAACAAGAAGAGCTAACCATTCTAAATATATATGCATCCAATATAGGCACACTCATATTCATAAAACAAGTTTTTAGAGACCTACAAAGAGACTTAGACTCACACACAATAATAGTGGGAGGTTCTGTCAGTATTAGTCAGATCATCAAGACAGAAAATTAACAAGGATATTCAGAACTTGAACTCAGCTCATGATCAAGTGGACTTGATAGATATCTACAGAACTGTCTATCCAAAAACAACAGAATATACATTCTTCTCAGTGCCACATGCCACTTACTCTAAAATTGATCACATAATTGAAAGTAAAACACTCTTCAGCAAATGTAAAAGAACTGAAATCATAACAGTCTCTCAGGCCACAGCACAATCAAATTAGAATTAAGATTAAGAAACTCACTCAAAACCACACAACTACATGGAAATTGAACAACCTGTTCTTTAATGACTCCTGGGTTAATGAAATTGAGGCAGAAATCAAGAAGTTGTTTGAAACCAATGAGAACAAAGAGACAATGTACCAGAATCTCTGGGACACAGCTAAAGCAGTGTTAAGAAGGAAATTTATAGCACTAAATGCTCACATCAAAAAGCAAGAAAGTTCTCAGATCGACACCCTAACATGACAACTAAAAGAAATAGAAAACCAAGAGCAAACAAACCCCAAATCTAGCTGGAGGCAAAAAATAACCAAGCAGAGCAATACTGAAGGAGATAGAGACATAAAAAATTCTTCAAACTCAACGAATCCAAGAGATGTTTTTTTTTGAAAAAAATTAATAAAAACTAATAAAATATAAAAATAAAAGTAAAATACAATTAATATTTTTTCAAATACATTTATTTTTAAAATAAATTACATTAAATTAAAAAATAAAATTAGCCTAGTTGGCTAGACTAATATAGTAGAAAAGAGAGAAGAATCAAATAGACATAATAAAAAATGATGAATGGGATATCACTGAAATACAATCATTAGAAAACACTATAAACACCTCTGTGCAAATAAACTAGAAAATCTAAAAGAAATCGGTAAATTCCTGGACACATAGACTTCTCCCTCCCCCACAGAGACTGAACCAGGAAGAAACTGAATCCCTGACTAGACTAATGACGAGTTCTGAAATTAAGGCAGTAATTAATAGCCTACTAGCCAAAAAAAAAAAAAAAAAAAAAAAGAAAGAGAAAAAAAAAAAAAAAGCTCAGGACCAGACGGACTTACAGCGAAATTCTACCACAGGTACAAAGAGAAGCTGGTACCATTTCTTCTGAACCTATTCCAAACAATTGAAAAGGAGACTGGGCCATCTCCCTAACTCATTTTATGAGGCCAGTATCATCCTGATACCAAAACCTGGCAGAGATACAACAGAAAAAGAAAACTTCAGGCCAATATCCCTGATTAACATCAATGCAAAAATCCTCAATAAAATACTGGCAAACCAAATCCAGCAGCACATCAAAAAGCTTATCCATCATGGGCTGGATGCAGTGGCTCATGCCTGTAATCCCAGCACTTTGGGAGACCGAGGTGGGCGGATCACCTGAGGTTAGGAGTTCGAGACCAGCCTGGCCAACATGGTGAAACTCCATCTCTACTTAAAATACAAAAAATTAGCTGGGTGTGGTGGTACACACCTGTAATCCCAGCTACACAGGAGGCTGAGGCAGGAGAATCACTTGAACCTGGGAGGCTGAGATTGCAGTGAGCTGAGATCACGCTGTTGTACTCCAGACGGGGGGACAGGAGTGAGACTTCATCTCAGAAAAACAAACAAACAAACAAAACCCTTATCCACCATGATCAAGTTGGCTTCATCCCCAGGATGCAAGCCTGGTTCAACATATGCAAATCAACAAACATAACTCATCACATAAACAGAACTTAAAACAAAAACCACATGATTATCTCAATAGAGACAGAAAAGGCCTTCAATAAAATTCAACATCCGTTCATGTTAAAAACTCTCAATAAACTAGGTATTGATGGAACACATCTCATAATAATAAAAGCCATTTATGACAAACCCACAGCCAATATCATACTGAATGGGCAAAGCTGGAAGCATTCCCCTTGAAAACTGGCACAAGACAAAGATGCCCCCTCTCACAACTCCTATTCAACATAGTATTGGAAGTTCTGGAAAGTCCTATCTGGAAAGAGAAAGAAATAAAATATACTCAAATAGAAAGAGAGGAAGTCAGACTGTCTCTGTTTGCAGATGGCATGATCCTATATCTAGAAAACCTCATCATCTCAGTCCAAGAGCTCCTTAAGCAGATAAGCAACTTCAGCAAATTCTCAGAATACAAAGTCAATGTGCAAGAATCACGAGCATTCCTATACACCAATAATAGACAAACAGAGAGCCAAATCACGAACGGACTTAAAGAGAATAAAATACCTAGGAATCCAGCTTACAAGGGAAGTAAAGGGCCTCTTCAAGGAGAACTACAAACCACTGCTTAAGGAAATCAAAGGACACAAACAAATGGAAAAACATTCCATTCTCATTCATAGGAAGAATTAATATTGTGAAAAAGGCCATACTGCCCAAAATAATTTATAGATTCAATGCTATTCCCATTAAATTACCATTGACATTCTTCACAGAATTTGAAAAGACTACTTTACAATTCATATGGAACCAAAAAAGAGCCTACATAGCCAACACAACCATAAGCAAAAAGAACAAAGCTTGAGGCATCATGCTACCCAACCTCAAGCTATACTACAAGGCTATAGTAACCAAAATAGCATGCTACTGGTACCAAAACAGACACATAGACCAATGGAACAAAATACAGATCTCAGAAATAAGACTGCACGTCTACAACAATCTGATCTTTGACAAACCTGACAAAAACAAGAAATGGAGAAAGGGTTCCCTATTTAATAAATGGTGCTAGGAAAACTGGCTAGCCATATGCAGAAAAATGAATCTGGACCCCTTCCTTATACCTTATGCAAAAGTTAATTCAAGGTGAACTAAATAATTAAATGTAAAACCCAAAACTGTAAAAACCCTAGAAGAAAATCTAGGCAATACCATTCAGGACACGGGCACTGGAAAAGATTTCATGATGAAACATCAAATGCAATTGCAACAAAAGCAAAAATTGACAAATGTGATATAGGTAAACTAAAGAGCTTCTGCACAGCAAAAGAAACTATCATCAGTATCAACAGACAACCTACAGAATGGGAGACAAGTTTTGCAATTTATCTACCTGACAAAGGTTGAATATCCAGTATCTACAAGAAACTTAAACAAATTTACAAGAGAAAAAATGAACAACCCCATAAAAAAGTGGGTGAAGGACATGCCCAAATACTTCTTGAAAAAAAGACATGAAGCCAACAAACATATGAAAAAAAAGCTCAACATCACTGATTATTAGAGAAATGCTAATCAAAACCACAATGAGATACCATCTCACACCAGTCAGAATGGTGATTATTAAAAAGTCCTGAACCAACAGATGCTGGTGACACTGTGGAGAATTAGAAACACTTTTACACTGTTGGGGGGAATGTAAATTAGTTCAACCATTGTGGAAGAAATTGTGGCGATTCCTCAAAAACCTAGAACCAGAAATACCATTTGACCCAGCAATCCCATTACTGGGTATATACCCAAAGGAATATAAATTATTCTATTATAAAGATACATGCACATGTATGTTCGCTGAAGCACTGTTCACAATAGTAAAGACATAGAATCAACCCAAATGCCTATCAATGATAGACTGGATAAAAAAAAGTGACACATATACACCATAGAACACTATTCAGCCATAAAAGGGACATGGATGTAGCTGGGAGCCATTATCCTCTGCAAGCTAACACAGGAACAGACAACCAAACACCACATGTTCTCACTTATAAGTGGGAGTTGAACAATGAGAACAAGTGGACACAGGGAGGGGAACAACACACACTGGGGCCTGTCATGGGGGTTGGGAGAAGGAGAGCATCAGGATAAATAGCTAATGTACGTGGGTTTAATACCTAGGCGATGGGTTGATAGGTGCAGCAAACCAGCAAGCCACATATTTACCTACATAACAAACCTGCACATCCTGCACATGTGTCCCGAAATTTAAAATAAAATAAAATTACATTAAAAAAATAAAAATAAAATTGAATAAAACTAAAAGTGTCATTCAGCATTGTTTCATGAATGCCTCCTATGTTCCAGGCTGTATTCTCAATGCTGGGAAAGTAGCACCAGACAGATTCCAACAGAAGAAATCCTTGCCTTCAATGAGCTTATATTCTAGTTGAGAGAGAGAGACAAAGCAAGATATTAAGTAAGAAAACCATACAGTTCATCAACTAGTAATATGGTTGTTAAATATGAAATAGGAAAGAAGATGGTGAATAAAGGTAATGTTCAGCCTAAATCCAGGTGGTCAGGGGAGGTCTCTCCATGTAGAGGAACTTTGATGGAAGGCCCAAAACAAGTTAGAACACTGGCCACCTGGGAGAGGAGCTCTCTAGGTGAGGAGAAGAAAGTTCAGCTTCATCCTTTTCTTTCCTTCCTGTTCCTTATACTGTTACCAACACTACATTTAGACTATAGTCATTCTGAATTACTGTTTTATACCTCTGTATCATGGCTTACTAAACTCCTTCAGTTTGTAATCTTCATCTCCATTTATTTTTCTGGAAAATCTATCCATTTGTAAATAGGGATGGTAACAGTTATGCCTACTTTGAGGGTTGCTGTGATAATTACATTAACTTATATATGTGTGGTGATTGATTTTATATTTCAACTTGACTGGGCCAAGGGGTGTCGAGATATTTGGTCAAACATTGTTCTGGGTGTTTCTGAAAGGGTAATTCTGGGTGAAAGTAACATTTAAGTTGGTAGGCTTTAACATTAGATTGGATTAACATTTGAATCAGTAGAGTAAATCAGATCACCCTTCATAATGAGAGTGGGCTTCACCCAATTAATTGAAGTCTTAAATAGAACTAAATGATCAATCTTCCCCCATATAATAAATAATTCTCCAGTAGACAACCTTCAGAATTCATCTGCACTGTTGGCTTTTCTAGGTGTCTTCATGCTGGGCTTCAGACTGGAACTGTCCCATTGGTTCTCTTGGGTTTTGAGCCTGCCAGCCCACACTGTGGATTTGAACTTGTCAGTCTTCATAATTGCATGAGCCACTTCCTTATTATAAATCTCTCTCTCTCTTCACATACACATACACACACATGTGCAGACACACACAGAACCCTTTGGTTCTGTTTCTCCAGAGAACCCTGACTCTAATACAGTGAGTGGCACTTAGTAAGAGACGTATCCACTTTTATTATTATCAAAATATAAATATCAATCATATCATTTTCATTAAGGTGGCTTCTAAACCTAACACAATCTGCTTGCCTAATTCACAATAATCCCTTAGGTCCCAGCTTCCCTCAGCCCCTCAGTCTGGAAAAATGCCCTTGCTATGGATTCTCCATACTTTCCCTAATACTGCTCTTATTATAATGAATTATAATTTCTTAATTATTTATCTGCATTCCAATCTAGACTTTAAGCTTCTTGAGAGTGGGCACTGTCTCTGGTTTATTCTTTTATCCCTGACACTAGCTCTCTGACTTGCATATGGTAATAACCCAATACATATTTATTTAGTAAGTTAATTAGTTACCCAGAATTATATTCTACTCAAAGAGATATTGAAAAACCTACCATAAGGAAAACTTGTCTGAAATGATTTGATTTTTCAAGGCTTCAATGAGATCTGAAATTTCTTCAGTATACCTCCTTCTTTCTGTTTTTATTTCTGTTTATTCTTTCTATATAGAAAGTATACTTTTCCATACCAATTACTAGTCTGACTGTATATTATTGTTAATAATGTATATCTCTGGGGATTTATATTGTGTTAGTCAGAGTTAGGTTATGCTTAAGTGACATTAATCTTCAAATCCTAGAGTCATAGCATAAGAAAGTTTTATTATTCTTTTAGTAACCCAGGCTAACAGAAGCTCCATCTACTTGCGGCTACAACAGAAGAACAAGTGGCCTCCAACGCCGTGGTAGTGGCGGAAGAGAGATCCTGAAGAAATCTCACAGGCTTTTTGCTTCTCAACATGGAAAGTAGAGATACATGTCTTTTCTACCCTTTTCATTGGCTGTAATGAGTCACATGTCTCTACTCCCCTTGAAGCTCAGAAGTGCAGTCTTTGTGTCCAAAGTGTCAGAAGAACTGGATATTGATGAACATTAGTAATGCTTACCATGTATATTAACCCAGGTGTACACAGAGCCATGTAAAATTTGAGTCTCGCACTATGAAGTTCCAATCCAGATCCTATGGCTGGGTTTTAGAATGGCTATATCAATATAAATATTAAGAACCAAAGACCATATATTACAGATGCAATTTATTCTGATCTAGTGCTTAGAGCAGGACCAACAACTGTGGCACAAGTTTTCTGATTACAGTTCTGCAGGTTAGATAGTCAACTTGCTACAGTTTTCTTCTCATGGGCTTGAAGATGATCATTTCATACACAATTCAGTCAAATGTACTGACTTATCTCTATGAAAAAAATCCAGTTAATGTGTCAAGTATCATTTTGTCTATGAAGTTTCCTGCTAAATTTTATACCAACTATCTTGCAATGGTTATAATTCCTTAAAATGTGTCTCAAGGACAGAAATTAAATCCTGGTCATCTTTAGGTTTTTGACATATAACAGTACTTACATTTTTTTTTTTTTTAACAAACAGCTTTTTGAATGAGTAACCAAATAACTGAATAAGTGCCTATCTAAAAATAGTTACTTGTCATCTGAATCACTCTCATTTACTGGCCAGTATCACTCCATTTTTGGGGAGAAAGAGGGGGCAGTACATCATGGTGGCTAGGAACAAGGACTTAGAAGGCAAGGTGATGTGGATTTGATGCCTGGCTCTGCTACTTGCCAGCCAAAGGCCTGTGGGCAAGGTTGTAACTTTCTCTAAGACACATCTGTAAAATTCAATCCATAGTGTTCCCATGAGACTATTTTGAAGATTTGCTGAGATAATTCTTACAAAGTGCTGAGCACAGCACCTGGCATCTAAAAGCCTTCAGTAAATGTTAGCTATTATTATTACTCTCTAACTGGACTTTTGCAACTATTTCCTCAGGATTTAGGCAGGATAGTAAACACAAATTGTAGTATATTTTACCCACATCTAGTCCTTGCAATAACTGTATGTTGCTCTTATTATTTTAATCTACAGAAATTGAGTCCTGAAGTGGGTAAAAACTTACCCAAGATCATGCAGCTGGTTGGTGGTAGAGCTGAGGCTTGAACCCAGAACCAATGAACTCCTTGTCTCAATTACTTCTTTAAAACCACAAGGGGTATCTTTTTGTTGCTATTTCTGTGGAGACACTTTTATCTTTATTAACGTCTATCTGTTTGCTGAGCTAACAAAAATAACTAAAATGGTTATGAAACTGAGCCACTAAGACAAGTTTTTATTTTATTTCAGCTTATAACTTTTTAAATTCCAACTTGGAAGCCTACTTACACAATGCAGAAAATACTTGGCTTTGTTATCACTCTCTAGAAATTTAATCACTACAACTATAAAATTATTATTAGTAACACTGGATTCCTGAAAGTTTGTGTAACTTTTAAGTTCTATTTTCCATTTTTATTAGCTATGTTTTATGCTGGGAGCATTCTTGGTCCCATTTTACAGTGTGGTAAACTAGTACAGAAGGGTCAATTTCTCTATATTACCCCTTGAGTTGGTTGCAAAAGCAAGATTACAGTTACTCTGAAGCTCCAAGGTGTGGTGAATTACTTTACTACTATTTTGCCCACCCAGATTATTTAGTTATGATCAACTAATTGCAAAATGGTAAATAAGAGTCATATATTTTTTGTTCGTTTGTTTTTGTTTTTGTTTTATTTTACTTTAAGTTCCGGGATACATGTGCAAAACGTGCAGGTTTGTTACATAGGTATACGTGTGCCATGTTGGTTTGCTGCACCTATTGACCTGTCCCCAAAGTTCCCTCCCCTCATCCTTCACCCCACAGCAGGCACTGGTGTGTGATGTTCCCTTCCCTGTGTCCATGTGTTCTCATTGTTCAACTCCCACTTATGGGTAAGAACATGCGGTGTTTGGTTTTCTGTTCCTGCGTTAGTTTGTTGAGGATGATGGCTTCCAACTTCATCCATGTCCCTGCAAAGGACATGATTCCTTTTTATGGCTTCATAGTATTTCATGGTGTATATATACCACATTTTCTTTATCCCTTCTATCACTGGTGGACATTTGGGTTGGTTCCATGACTTTGCTATTGTAAATAGTGTTGCAATAACATACGAGTGCTTGTGCCTTTATAGTACAATGATTTATATTCCTTTGGGTATATACCCAGTGATGGAATTGCTGGGTTGAATGGTATTTCTAGTTCTAGATCCTGAGGAATCGCCATGCTGTCTTCCAAAATGGTTGAACTTTTGCATTCCCACCAATAGTGTAAAAGTGTTCCTATCTCTCCACAGCCTCATCAACATCTATTTATAGATTCAGTGCTAGTCCCATCAAAATACCATTGACATTCTTCACAGAATTAGAAAGAAAACTACTTTAAATTTCATATGGAATCAAAGAAAACCCTGTATAGCCAAGACAATCCTAAGCAAAAAGAACAAGGCTGGAGGCATCACGCTATCTGATTTTAAACTATATACAAGGCTATAGTAAACAAAACAGCATGGTACTGCTACCAAAACAGAGATGTTGACTAATGGAACAGAACAGAGAACTCAGAAATAACACCACACATCTATAACCATCTGATCTTTGACAAACCTGATAAAAACAAGCAATGAGGAAAGGATCTCCTATTCATTAAACAGTGCTGGGAAAACTGGCTAGCCATATGCAGAAGCTGAAACTGGACCCCTTCTTTACACCTTATACAAAAGTTAACTCAAGATGGATTGAAGACTTAAATGTAAAACCCCAAACCATAAAAACCCTAGAAGAAAACGTAGGCAATACCATTCAGGACATAGGCATGGGGAAAGACTTCATGACTAAAACACCAAAAACAATTGCAACAAAAGCCAAAATTGACAAATGTGATCTAATTAAACTAAAGAGCTTCTGCACAGCAAAAGAAACTAGCATCAGAGTAAACAGGCACCTTACAGAATGGGAGAAAATTTTCACAACCTACCCATCTGACAAAGGTCTAATATCCAGAATTTACAAGGCACTTAAACAAATTCACAAGAAAAAACAAATCACCCCATCAAAAAGTGGGCAAAGGATATGAACAGACACTTCTCAAAAGAAGGTATTTGCATGGCCAACAAACATATGAAAAAAGCTCAACATCACTGATCATTAGAGAAATGAAAAATCAAAACCACAATGATACCATCTCATGCCCATCAGAATGGCGATTATTAAAATGTCAAGAAACAACAGAGTCATACTTATTATTTCTATTTGCAGAAATTGGGTCCTGGAGTGGGTAATAAGTAGCCCAAGATCATACAGCTGGTAAGTGTAGAGGTGAGAATTGTGCTCAGAACCATTGGTACCAAGACAGAAGTGTGATAATACTGACATGGCCCAGGGATTTTAAGCCTCATGCTCAAATTATTTGATTGGATTCATTTTTGTTCTTTTGTTCTACTGCTTATATCCAAGTCATTTCTTTCTCTTTCTTTCTCTCTTGCATTGTTAATAGGGCTCTCTTCCTCTCCTCAATTACAATGTACATTTCATGAGCATGGGAAGTTTTGTCTGTTTCATTTCCTATTGAACATCCAGAACAAAGAGTTTTGTGTGGCACATAGTAGGAACTAAATACATTAATAAACTTGTTGAATAGATTAATGTAGCCATTTTTTGGGGGGTCTAGAGCTGCAATGTCAAACGGTGAAAGCTTTGAATTTTAAGAAATACCTAATGTTGATAGATGACTGCATGGTTGGCCTCATTCCTGTCTGTATCAACACCTTTTGTCATGTGACCTTGCAGTTCCTCCCACTAATGGAGAGAAAATTATTTTCCCACCTTTTCACTTTAGGTTCAGCCACATGCTTTGTTTTGGTTAATAGAATGAGAAAGAAACAACATGGAATCACCTTGGACCTTAGATCTCAAGAGGCTTTGTATGATTTCTTCTTTCTGTTTTGTGCCTTCACTATGAGCAGTAGATGGATTGGACAGCCTGATAACTCCAAGGAAGATGAAAGGCACAGGGAACAGGCAAGGACTACTTGCTGTCAGTGTGGAGCAGAGTGACCCCATGAGCCCAGCTCCACCAACTGATCTCCAGCCAATACACAGACATTTAAGCAACAATAAACACATGTTGTTTTAAGCCACAGACTTTT